>NW_022060259.1:0-300000 GCF_007364275.1 Archocentrus centrarchus
AGTTTGCTCTACACAGTAAACTGAGCCAATTTAGTTCATGTGCATCCACTTAAGAAGATTCCAAATATGTTCATGCCAGGACACTACAGAGGAACTTGCTGCTCTCCAAAACTTCAATTCACTTTACTGCAACAAACAGAGCCAGTACAATGAAATTTGCTATATAAATCAGTGCAGCACAACATAACAATGCAGAGAGCATAACACACAAGACAGGAAAATACAGGGGGAAAAAAATGGCTAAAAATGAGGCAAATACAATATCACACAATATAAGATTGTGTTGAGGCTGTAAAGAACTGGATGGCTGCTAACTACCTTTCATTTAATACTGGGAAAACTGTTCTTGTTTGTGCACCGGATAGCTTTGTTCCCACTGTGATAATAATCTTGGGGTTTTTTTTTTTTAAATCATCAATGGTTCAGTCAAATGTCTGAAACCTAGGTGTTACATTTGACCAAGCTTTTAGCTTTGAAAAACATGTTAATAGCCTTGTGCAATCCTGCTTTTTTCATTTACGAAATATTGCCCGCCTCAGTCAAATGGTGTCCAAACCTGAATTGGAAATTATTATTCATACTTTTGTCTCCTCTCGGTTGGACTGCTGTTATTCATTATACATTGGTCTCAGTAAATCATCTTTGAATCGCCTGCGGTTGGTTCAAAACGCTGCTGCGAGGCTTTTAAAAAGGATCCCCTAAGTGGTCTCATGTGACACCTATCTTGTCATCTCTGCATTGGCTTCCCGACGGGAACGACGGGAGCCGGCTCACTTTTTCTTTTCGTTCGTTTCCTTTTTTTTTTTTGTGTGTGGATTGGTTAAGATGATTGGTAGCATATGATCGTCTACACTGAGCGCGAGGGGGAGGGTCCATGGGAACACTGCGCAGTGAGTAAACAAACACCAGAGAGGGAGGGGCTCCCGCAAAATGCGCTTGGAGACAGGAAAGAGCCAGAGGAAGTTGCGCCTTACATAGCGGCTACACACGAGAACGGTGAGGAAAATGAGTGACGGAAAGCGTAGCAAAGACTGGAAACATTTTAACCGTATACCTCCAAACATGTCGACGAAAAACAGCGTACTTCAAAAGTGCCGGCATTTGCGGACTTCCAGTCACAAATACCATAATACCATTACATGACTGTGAAATGTAATTTCTGAGCTTTCAGGAACCGTTTTAATTTTTTCAATAGCCCGAATGGTCAAGGAGTTAAGGTGAAAAACCAGCTTATCAACTTCCTTGGACCAGCTGACTCTGCGGTGACACGTCTTAATCAGCTGTTCGCGCCTTGTAAGGTCAGGAAACCCGCGATTCAGCAGCGATTGCCTGGCGTTAAAGGATTATTCTGATAGAAAGAGAGTAGACTGCAAATTTAAAATTTTATATTGAGCAGGCTGCACAAACAACCAATATACAGGGGTTGGACAATGAAACTGAAACACCTGTCATTTTAGTGTGGGAGGTTTCATGGCTAAATTGGACCAGCCTGGTGGCCAATCTTCATTAATTGCACATTGCACCAGTAAGAGCAGAGTGTGAAGGTTCAATTAGCAGGGTAAGAGCACAGTTTTGCTCAAAATATTGCAATGCACAGCTACGGGGTGGCTGTAGCTCAGTAGGTAGAGCAGGTCACCTACTGATCGGAAGGTCAGCGGTTCGATTCCTGGCTACTCCAGGCTACATGCCAATGTATCCTTGGGCAAGATACTTAACCCCAAGTTGCTCTCCGACCGTCCCGTCGGAGTATGAATGCGTGTGAATGTTAGCCAATTAAAAGCACTTAGCTTAGTAAACATGGAAGTGCTTGTATGAATGGGAGTGCATGGGTGAATGTAAAACATGTTGTATAAGCGCTTTGAGTGCTCATACTGAGTAGAAAAGCGCTATATAAGAACTAGTCCATTTACCATTCACACAAAATTATGGGTGACATACCAGAGTTCAAAAGAGGACAAATTGTTGGTGCACGTCTTGCTGGCGCATCTGTGACCAAGACAGCAAGTCTTTGTGATGTATCAAGAGCCACGCTATCCAGGGTAATTTCAGCATACCACCAAGAAGGACGAACCACATCCAACAGGATTAACTGTGGACGCAAGAGGAAGCTGTCTAAAAGGGATGTTCGGGTGCTAACCCGGATTGTATCCAAAAAAACATAAAACCATGGCTGCCCAAATCACGGCAGAATTAAATGTGCACCTCAACTCTCCTGTTTCCACCAAAACTGTCTGTCGGGAGCTCCACAGGGTCAATATACACGGCCAGGCTGCTATAGCCAAACCTTTGGTCACTCGTGCCAATGCCAAACGTCGGTTTCAATGGTGCAAGGAGCGCAAATCTTGGGCTGTGGACAATGTGAAACATGTATTGTTCTCTGATGAGTCCACCTTTACTGTTTTCCCCACATCTGGGAGAGTTACGGTGTGGAGAAGCCCCAAAGAAGCGTTCCACCCAGACTGTTGCATGCCCAGAGTGAAGCATAGGGGTGGATCAGTGATGGTTTGGGCTGCCATATCATGGAATTCCCTTGGCCCAATACTTGTGCTAGATGGGCCAAGGACTACCAAACCATTCTGGAGGACCATGTGCATCCAGTGGTTCAAACATTGTATCCTGAAGCCGGTGCCATGTATCAGGATGACAATGTACCAATACACACAGCAAGACTGGTGAAAGATTGGTTTGATAAACATGAAAGTGTAGTTGAACATCTCTCATGGCTGCACAGTCACCAGATCTAAATATTATTGAGCCACTTTGGGGTGTTTTGGAGGAGCGAGTCAGGAAACGTTTTCCTCTACCAGCATCACGTCATGACCTGGCCACTATCCTGCAAGAAGATTGGCTTAAAATCCCTCTGACCACTGTGCAGGACTTGTATATGTCATTCCCCAGACAAATTGACGCTGTATTGGCCGCAAAAGGAGGCCCTACACCATACTAATAAATTATTGTGGTCTAAAACCAGTGTCAAGTGAGTTGAGATCTTGATTGCCCACTAGCCTAAGCTTGGTGCTGAATGAACAATCATAATTCAAATTTATAGAACTGTTAGAGAATGAAGTATATGATTTACGATCAAATGATGTAAGTGTAACAGAAATGATGGTTGAAGCAATGTGTTGCTTCAACCATCATTTCTGTTACACTTACATCATTTGATGGTTGAAGCAATGTGTTGAGGAAATTGTGAAATCATGAGCCAAAGGTAAAAGAGGAACTTGAAACTGTTGCCTAGAGACGAGTAAGAGCAAAGTTGAAAACATGTTAAAAAATAACCCAGACATGTCCCTGAATGGAAAGAACCTAAAAGAATAAAAAATGAAGTAATGTCTGGCACCCCAATAGGATAAAGGCAGTGGGGTGATGGAGTGTAATAATGATGTTTGGAAAATAGGTTGTGTCTTTAAAATGATATATAAAGAGGATGCACAGGAGCATCAGGGAGAATTTTAGGAGT
This sequence comes from Archocentrus centrarchus, assembly GCF_007364275.1. NCBI lineage: Eukaryota > Metazoa > Chordata > Actinopteri > Cichliformes > Cichlidae > Archocentrus > Archocentrus centrarchus. The sequence continues at coordinate 3,464 of NW_022060259.1, forward strand.
GTCTCCTTAGCACCAGAACTACACTGCAGAGAGGACGAGCCCAACCCATTCTGTGGATAACTAATTCGACCTTGGACTGTTCTGTGTGCCTTCTCCCTGTCACTGTGAAGTTGGAAGTACCTTTGCTGTGGATTTCTATCTTTGGTTTTCAAGGAGGATTTCTGTGCTACAGCAAGGATTATAAAAAGGACAGTTAACAGAAGATCAGTAACATTTCTCTTTTGGGACTTCTTTTTCCCCACTTCACTGAGGCAGTTCAACGGACTGGGGTTTGGGTGTGGTCGCTTCGGCCCGAGTGACTCACTCAGAGTCAATCTTTCCAAAAGGATTTATGGAAAGAATTGGACATTTCCAAGCCCCCTCTTCATCAACCCAGCTCATAAGTATTCCATCTTGACTGAGATCTAGTGATATTGAAGTTATGCCTTATGATTGATTTATATTGACTCTGAATTCTGAATTTAAGTTTATAACTGAGTTTTAGGAATTGATTAAGGATTTTGTACTAATTGCAACTGCTTGAGCTGAAACCTGCAAAATAAAATTTGAGTCTAAAGAGTCAGAATAATTATTCTGAGAATGATAGAATAATTATTCTGAGAATGATTTTCCCATTTTTGGTGCATTTAAATCTCATGCAATAGTAAAATCCTAGGCAAGTTAAGCTCTAACATCTAGCTCCATTTTGGTCACACTAGTCTACTGAAATCCACTTAAATTTCACTTATGTCCCTTGGGCTTTTTTGCCCAGCCTATAAACTTTGACCTCGCACATTTCCAAGTGCACTGATCAATTAGGGGTGAGCCTCCATAACTGATGGGATTGAGCCTCGGTACCGGCTGCAGGAACCTCCCTTGACCGGCAGCACCGAGGATCAGAGGAGGCGGGGCAGACGTCAGGATTAACGGTGGTTAGAAGCCAGGTGAGTCACCCTGCTACAGCTTTAAGTAGTGCTATATTGTACCAGTTGGGGTAATACTGCACTGACATATAGCCAGGACCCTATGAAATGGAGAAGCTGTCACAGATATACCTGTGGGATCTAACACCAGGTGTTTCAGTTTCATTGTCCAACCCCTGTAGGTATACTGTATATGAATTGTTCATCCCTCAGTGTAATTAGAAGAACAAAACAGGGCAGGTCATCAGGCAGGAGAAAACAGGATCACCCTCCTCAAAGGCCCTTGTTTAATTTCCAATCTTTTGTTTTATAATTTGTATTTGGAGCACTTTACTATATAAAGAAATGTTTGATATAGGCCTAATGTATGCTTTTACATTAGTAATTCATTTTACACTTTTTTAAAAAAAATTTAAAATCTAAGGAGCCATTTGGGAGCCGAAAGAGCCGGCTCTTCTTGGGAGCTGAGCCTAAAGAGCCGGCTCTCTGAAAAGAGCCAGAATTCCCATCACTAGTCTGTTTGTGTCCTCGTGATGGCAGCCGGTGGATACGACGCCGCATTGAGCAGGTGGGGCCCGTTGCTGTGATCGTCAGCGCATATGTCTATGGATTTTACTGAGCTGGCTGAAATCCTGCTGACTGAAGGATGGAAGCCTATCCCAGCTGTCATAGGGCGAGAGGCAGGGTACACCCTGAACAAGTCGCCCAGCCTGTTGCAGGGCCAACACAGAGAGACAAACAACCTTCATGCTCACATTCATGCACTCATTCACACCTTAGGGCAATTTAGAATAGCCAATTAACCTAACCAAGTAAGTGCATGTCTTTGGAATGTGGGAGGAAGCCGGAGTACCCGGAGGAAACCCATGCAAGCCGGGGAGAACATGCAAACTCCACACAGAGTGAGGGAGAGGCCTGGGCCAAGGTGGAATCGAACCCACACCTTTCAGATGTGAGGCAGCAGTGCTAACCACTTTACCACCGTGCTGCCCTAGTCTTTTCTTATGAAGGAAAAAAGCATGTATTTATTTGAGGAGCATTATTATTTAAATATGACTTTATTTTTGAGCAATTTCTCCTGGACATCTACAGCTCAATGTTAATAAAAGTGTTCTGTGTGACATTTGGGACATGTAGCTTTGACTCAGAAGTGCCTTTTTGTTTATACCTTTGGGAAGAAAAAAATATCAAGATATATTTCATATACCGCTATTCAGGTAAAAATATACTGAGATATTATTTGGTCCATATTCCCTAGCCCTAGTAGTTCTAATCATATTTAGGGTGTTTTTTTTCTTTACTTTTGGCAGTGGATTTACCAAAAGAAGCCATCTCATGCCATGATATGAACTGTAAGAGCCCTCAACATAGCGCTGAGTTGGGGTGGCTGTAGCTCAGTAGGTGACCTGCTCTACCTACTGATCAGAAGGTCAGCGGTTCGATTCCTGGCTACTCCAGGCTACATGCCAATGTATCCTTGGGCAAGATACTTAACCCCAAGTTGCTCTCCGACCGTCCCGTCGGAGTATGAATGTGTGTGAATGATAGTTAATTAAAAAGCACTTAGCTTAGTAAATATGGAAGTGCTTGTATGAATGGGAGTGCATGGGTGAATGTAAACATGTTGTATAGCGCTTTGAGTGCTCATACTGAGTAGAAAAGCGCTATATAAGAGCTAGTCCATTTCCCATTTATGCACTATGTATGAGAATATTGTGACATCCCTTCTTACCTCAAGTATAGCCTCTATATAAAACCAGCTCACATGTATCAAGCCAGGCTGGGAATAACTATGTAGGAGAGCTTCATGGAGAGGCCAGAAGGACTCTTAAAGCATGGGTTGATTTGGGTAAACCATACTGTAGATATGACCCTTTGTTTGAGTATTTAAAAAACAGGCAAATGCAATTTAAATATGCTTCAAGATTTATAAAGAGAAACGAAAACACTTGAGGTCTGATTCTCTTGCAAGAAAATAATAATGGCAAGAACTTTTGGAAAGAAATTAAGAAAATAAATAATTGCAAAACATCACTTCCAACTAATATTGATGGTGGTCAGTGATGTAAAAGAAATTGCTAAGTTACAGCAGGACTACACTGAGCTGCTTTTAATTGTGTCAAAAGTAGCACTTTTGTGGTAGGTGTAAGTAGAAAACTCTGTCAACTACTTTCTGTGTGTTTCACTGGCCTTTTAGTCTCCAAGATGTTATTCCTCTCACCTACAGCCTCGACTGCAACTACATGCAAATAATCAATTATGCAAATTAGGTGATGACGTCATTTATAGCGACTTCTAGAATTGTTAGGACAGCCAATAGCTACTTTCCTTACTGAAGAGTTGGCAACAGTGAAACCCACTTCCCACTATTAAGGTCACGTGACTCACATGAACTGTACGAAGGCTGTATGTACACAAACATGGTAACAGCTTACACAGGTTTCTATAACTCTCCGACCTCACCGGAAAAATTTGTTAAATCTGTCGCTAGTCGCTTGGAAAAGGAAAAAAATAAAAAATAAAAAAATCACCAGCGGGGCCTGAAAAGCGGTTAGCAACAAAGTCACTAAGTTGGGAACACTGCCATGCAGTCGCTTCCTGCATGATTAACGGGTGAAGAGAGGCGGTTCAGTGTGAAGTTTGTGCAGAGGCAAACTGAGAGAAAAGAAATGTGAGCTGATGGAGCTACAGGTATGATTGTAACGCGACCTAGCCTATATCGATATAAACTATGTTGTCTCATCGCGTATGAAAGGTTTTATTTTTTATAAAACTCGATATGTCGCCCAGCCCTAGTATACAGCCGTTAAGCGCTGGTGAGTTCAATGACCATTTTTTGCGATTTTGCCGCTATTGAATGGAGCATGTTGCTGTTTGACGCACCACCTCACCTGCAGCCGGAGCTGAGAGCCAACACCAGCATTTCTCTCTCTTGTGTTTTTAACCAGTTTCATGCCAAGTGATTTTTGGTATTTGCCAAAAAAACTGGTGTACTGTAAATAACTTTTTGGTCTATAATCTGTCAAACATATCTCTCATAATTTATATCAATTCATTTGAGTGAGAAAGAACTCTCCTGTCACAGGTAGAAGGTGAAGTCACATTTTGGCAAAGTGACTTTATATCAAAAAGTCATTTTTTTCATAGAGATCTGGCCAAGGGGACAGCAGAAGTTGCAACGAATATGATATCACAGCCCTATAAAGATACTTAATGTGGCAAAAAGGACCAAGCTGATTCTAATGTAGAGATACAAGAACACAGTCAAAGATACTTGCAAAGCAGGTCATTTCTTTCTTTTTTACAAGACCTTCATAAATCCTGTTGATTACAGTCTACTTACCAATATAAACAGAGACATTATATATCAAATACACATAAAAACATCGGAAATCTTTTTTTTTTCCTGAAATCACTTTTTTGGCACAACACTGGCAACTGGATAAGATCAAGTTTCCAAAGATGAACATTTGCAAAGAAAATGGTCAGCTAGTTTGGCTCCACATGCTTGTATGTGCAGATTTTCTCTGTTCTAAACTTAAACAAGAGCTGCACGAGATCCAGACTAGTGACTCCCACCTACGTGATAGCTTGAAGTTTGGATGCCCACATAAAGGATCTTTAATTGAGTCTTAAGGAAAAAAAGAGCATCAGTTTACAGGTAGTAGGGCTGCCTACTAGGAAAAACATTATAATCACGATTATTTTGGTCAATACTGAAATCACAATTATTTAACAAGATTATTCACTGACTTTGTAAACACTGTATTTATTGCAATTAAAGAACCAATGAATACCCTTGAAATCTAGTGCACTTAATATATAAATAAAATATACAATTTAAAAAATATATAATAAATTGCACTATATATAAACACATTATAAATTAAATACAAATAATAAATACATAGATAAATATAATGTATTGCCAGGTATCACAACTAATAATACCAAACAAGAAATAGAACCAAGTTATTAGACCAAATTAATTTTCATATTTTAGTGCCACAACATATCGACAGATCCTGTCGATCTGTATTCAAAGGGTTTGGTCTTAACATTGGTAGGGACGTGAGTTGAATCAATTTCTGAGGGTTTTTGGCGATGAATCAGGCTCCAGTGCAGTGCTAATTACACCCGCCGAGCAAATATTAGTGGGGGCATCTCCCTACCATCCCTTGCATGTCCTGTGATTGGTAGGGACATAATGAATGTTATTTGATATTTCTCGGGAGTTTAACGATAATTAACACATAATGCCACCTACACAAGCATAACTGCTGGCAATGTCGCTAGCCACTTACATAGGTTATGGTGTAGGGCCACAAAGACTCAGTGCTGCAGCATAAATCAGGACTAAGAGTATACGGAACGTAATGTCAAAATAATTTAATAATAAACCTTTTTTTGTTGACTACATCATTTTGTGATCATTTGGAGCCAAAATAGAAACTGAAAACAAATTTGATTAATTGCACAGCCTATCAGGAAGCTATACTGATTATCTGATTTTTTAGATTGATATAAATAACCCTTTAAATATGGTTGCACACAGCAGTCAGTACAGCAGTTCAAAAGGTCTACCATGAAACATAGATGCATAGATGTTAATCCCACTCATCTTACCAGCAGCCAATGGTTTGTCACGGCTATCTTGCTGGAGTCCTGATGAGACAGCCACGACAGGTCAGTATCTAGTGTCAAGTCTGAAAGTCTCAGAGGATTGCAGTTTTCTACCCACAACCCAAGAACCATAACCATCACTCTACTAAGCTTAATACAAAGTTCAAGGGAGCCAAAAGGAGACACTGTCTACCTTTGGACTCCCTCTCTCACCAAACCAAGTCTGCCTTCCAAATAAATTCCTGAAAGCAGCTATACAGTCTTCATTTGATTAAAAATTCACTATAGACAATTTTTACAAAAAAGTCAACATATTAACTCAGGCACCCTTCATTTGATACCTGATTAGATTATTGATATAGATTAGCACAGCAAACCTTGAGATTATGAGGATAATACAAGAACATCACATCAAAAGTCTGTAATCTGGTGGGTAGCAAGACTAGTGAGTTAGTGAGGTATGCTAAGCATAAGCATTTTGAACCACTCTATTTACAAAGTGCCACCTGTTCACTATATCCCTTATGAACCAATCAGCCACAACATTAATAACACTCACAGATGAAATGAATTACATGGGACTATCTTACAGATCTGCTGGACAACTTTGGTTCTTGATGTCCTCACATAGATGACATTGCAGACCAAGCACGCTCCACAACGTCATTTCAAGAGAAGTCAATCCAGCCCCCCAAACCCCTGAGATCTTAATCTGATTAAGCTTAAGTAAGATGTAAAGGAACAAGCCCGATCCTGCACCCATGGGAGAGGATCCAGAGAATCCACTACCAGCATCTTGCTGTGTGCCAGCTGTTTTTGGCAGCACAGGTGGTGGTGCTCTTTAGTACAAGTTAAGAAAGGTGCTACCAGTGTTTTGCAATACCAGTGTAAAAAACTGTTGGTGTGCTGCCAGCAATGAAATGGAAAGCCCTGCAAGCAGAAAAAAAAACCCCAAAAAACATGAGAATACGTTATTTAAGATCAAGAAATTGAACTGAAAGAAAACTGTACTTTCTCAGAATCTGGTCTTTTTGTAGCTCTGAATGTCATTTTTAACAATAGAAATGTAGCAATTGTGAGCTAACTGAAATCATGACCTTTTGGTTTTTTGGTGAAGGGGTGTTTGGGTTTGTTTTTCTGGCTTGTTTTGTTTTTGTTACTCATCTATTTTAATAAGTAACAAGACATAGCACAAACTCAACCATGGCTCTGAAGAATTCTTATCAGCTATCAGTTCATCAGTTGTTGCTGGGCGGTTATACAGATTTCACACAATATGTTCTCTCTTTTCTTTTTTTTTTAAATACTACTTATACTAAATCACCAGCTGTGGCCTTTCAAGTAGTATAATGCACTTTTTACACTGGCCACTGGGAGCACTAAAGTACATTGACAAGGACCTACAGGTGCTGGTCATAAAATTAGAATATCATTAAAAAGTTCATTTATTTCAGTAATTCATTCAAAAAGTGAAACTTGTATATTATATTCATTCATTACACACAGACTGAGAATTTCAAATGTTTGTTTCTTTTAATTTTTATGATTATAACTGACAACTAATGAAAACCCCAAATATTGTGAAAAGGTTCAATGCTGAAGACACCTGTGCAACACTCTATTCAGCTAATTAACTCAAACAACTGCAAAGGCCTTTAACTGGTCTCTCAGTTCTAGTTCAGTCAAACTGCTGCCCACAACTGTAACGAATGGCTGTAAAAACTACAGCATGATAATACAGTAAGGTGACTGTGTTTTGAAAATACAGCTCTTTGCTGTAACAGAAAATGCCTCTGAAAAGAATATCGAAATTAATTGGACCGCTGGATCACGTGCATAGCTGTGCTTGTAAATTTTAAAAGTACTGTTGCATTGTGGGATATTACCAGCTGGAGGCGAATGTTCACGGGCTAGAGAGCGGGACCAACAAGGATTTTCGCCGGGTAAGTACTTTATTAGGATTTAACATTTTTATTGCAGTTTTGTGTCTGTTAGTGGACAAAAATATTTTATGTGGTGAGCTACTCTCGCTTCTGTCACAGTCTTCTAGCTAGCGGTTGATCACCGGGTGCTGCGCCTTGCTGCTATTATCGCCGCTTGCACCTGTATCATTTCACCACAATTTGCAATCTACCACAGAGCACGGGCAGTTTCATTAACAACGTGCACATTTGATCTCACTATGGTCGTGCATGCTCTTGATTTCGCGACTACAGAAATGGAAATGACCGCCGGCATGAACGGAGAAGTAAGAGGAAAAATGAAGATCAAATGAAAATTTGAGTCTTGACTTGAAGCTAAAGATCAGAGTGATGGCAAGGAGACCCTCCAATACCTGTGTCATTTACTGTCAACAAAAAAAATTGCTGGTTGAATGACAATAACGTTAAGTCAAACTTTGCCAGGGGTACGAATAATTTCAGTATGTCTATGTCAGAATTTCAGCTACGTGCGCGTAAAGTTTCCTCACAAGAGCATGAATTTGCAGCAGCGTGCGCACAGAAGACACTCGTGTGCACCTGCTGAGTTCTATACGCGTTCAATTTCCTCATGAGAAATGAATACTTGCGCTAGTGGAATGACATTATTTGTGCAGATTATGGTTTTTCTCACGTGTGACTTTTGACCTGAATATAATTCCATACTCGTCTTATCCATAATTGGAATTTGCAGTTTTCCAGCCAACACTCATTAAAACAGTGACTGTTTCTGTCTTGGGGGGAAGGGCGGGGTCACAAACAGACAGGTCACATATGGACATGCAGGCTAGGCTCAGGCAGAGAAATTTACATTTTAGACTTTCTAGCTCATTTTCTTTCCCCAGCTCATTAGCAAATTTTTCAATTAGATAGTTTTGTTTTGTTTTTTTTTAATTTTAAAAAACAAATTCCAAAATCAAACCTTGAAAGGACAATATTAAAATCCAAGCATTTTTGGCGCCTGGGTGGCTTAGTGGAGAAGCCGGCAACTACATACATATGCCGCATTGCGGTGCGGGCGGCACAGGTTTGCGTCCCAGCCCTGTCGCCAATTGCCCGTGTGTCTTCCCCTGTATCTTTCCCCCATTTCCTGTCTCTCTCCACTGTCACAAAAGCTCTGTGGCCAAAAAAAAAAAAAAAAATCCAAGCATTTTCAACGATTTCCAGCACCCATCTGAACCCTGACCACTACTATGTAAATAGACTGGTTTTTATATAGCGCTTTTCTACTCTAGCTGAGCACTCAACGTGCTTTATACAACACGTTTGTATTTACCCATTCTCACACACAAGCATTGTTTTCTACTTCAAAGTGCTTTCTAAGATTCACACACATTCATACTGTGACAGCTGCATCAGAGAGCAACTTGGGGTTCAGTATATTTTCTCATTGTTGTGCACACTAGGAAAATGTGAATAGATGGCATGACTTGATATCAAAATATGACACTTATAGCACAAAGATTTCTACCTGTATTGATGCAGATATGACACAGCCCTATATGAAACAAACCATTTCTATGCTAACTGAAAAATTATACCACCTACTACATCCTGGATAATATCAGCTGCTTGCTGGGAGGGACTCTGTGGCTGCTTTAAAATCCGAAAGACAGAGAGAAAAAAAAAAAAGCAGAGATACAAATAACTTGTGATCAAGAAGGGAACTCTGTCAGCTGTTTTGGAAGGTTTTTAGTTTTGAAAGACGAGACTCATTCTGCCTCCTGCTGTTTCTGTGGTGCACCTTCACTGTAGGTGATGCTTGGGCAGCTAATCTACACATAACCAAAGGTGAGGCAAAGACAAACGTTATTTGAGGTTAACGAGTGTTTTTATCTGGATACAAAATTTGTGCCACAAAGTTTGGAAAGTATGTCCAAACTAAGTTGGTTTCAAAGCTGCACTTCAAAATTCTGCTGTGGAAATATTGATGTAAATGAGACATATGTTGACTGACAAAAATTTAAATCCAGAATAGCCTACAAATATTTAAGCTTTGTTAACTAAGCCTAAAGCTTATTATTCATTGTTTTAGTTTTGTGATCTTGTTATTTTTTATGATAACATTAAAATGATTTTATTTTCCATATACAGTTGTGGTCAGAAGTTTATGTACACTCATCATGGGCATGAATATATGATAATTTTGGCCTTATAACAATTTGTTTGAACTCTTCTTTTTCAGCAGGAAGCAGAGTTCAAAGACATTTCACCCATCACTAGGGTCGAAGTCATGATGGTTGTTATTCAACTCATTACTAGCAGGGTTCCTGGGATGGATAAAAAAAATAGATACTTTATTGATCCCACAAAGGGAATTAAATTAAATGAATTAAATTCACCCAGTGTTTCTCTGGATGGCTCTGGATGTTGTGGGGCTTTTGTGGTTGGCACCTCTGCAACACTGTATGGAAGTCAGGGACAGTGCCTCTGGATTGGCAGTGGGGTGGTGGTTCAATAAGGGGATCATGCTTCTTAACCCATTCTGGGTTGGAAATGAATTACTGCCCAAGGGGAGGAGTTTAAGTATGGAGTTTGCACCAAAAAACAATTATGATACGAGAACTGAGAATATGATATGAGAACTTGAGAACTGACGAAGCCTTTCGGATGAGAAGTGAACCGTCTTCAAGAAACAAAAAAAAGTCCAGTCGCCTTTTTTCAAGCTCCAGAAACAACGATGACCTGGATGACTGAGAATCTACACAGGCAGATTATGATATGAATTTTGATATACCGCAACAGTGGTGAATGACCTAAACGTCTGGAACATGCAGGGCAGTGTTGAGACCCATTTCACTGCAGCACCACAATACCACAGGCATGCTTGCTTGACAGTATGCACAAAAATTTTGAAGCAAGAATAACTGCCGGAGACAGTCGTGAAAGCCAAGCAACTGTACAGGTTGCTGAAGTTGACCCAGAGAAATTAATACCAAAACGATCCAAGTTTGTCATCCGGAGGTTCTTCGGATATAAAAGGTCAGATATGGACCAAATGACGAAATATTGCAAATGCTGTAGAGAACAAGTGGTCGCTGGAGGTAGCAACACTAGCAAGTAAGAAAATGTGGGTATGAACACTCATGCATGGAAAAAAAAAAGTTAAATACTATGAAACTATGAAAATTAAAAAAAAAAAAAGTCATAAGGAAATTTTATCATACCGCTCAGCCTTAAGCGGCACATTGATCGACAAACTGGTGTGGCATCTCCAGTGATGCAGACTCTAGTAGTCTTATAAAAAGAGAGCGAAGCATGAAAGCAAAGCCATCAATTTACTGGTTGATCTATGTTCCGATCTTCACCTGTGGTCATGAGCTCTGGTTAGTGACCAGAAGAATGAGGCTGTGAACACAAGTGGTGAAAATGAGCGTCCTCTGAAGAGTGGCTGGGTTCAGCCTTAGGAATAGGATGAGGAGCTTGGCCATTCTGGAGGGACTCTGAGTTGATGTTCCTCCGCATTGAAAGGATTCAGTTGAGGTGATTCAAGCATCTGACCAGGATACCTCCTGGGCGCCTTCTAGGCGAGGTGTTCCCCGGAAGACCTGGAGGAGGTGGCTCGGGAAAGGAAGGTCTGGGTATCTGTGCTTAGACTGCTGCACCTGCAAACCAGAACCAGCAAGGCAGCAGAAAATGGATGGATGGCTGAATGGACAGTTGTTTTCCAGGGTGGCCTGATTGTACGGCATGCATCTTTAATGACTATAAAAAAAAACAAGGATTGGGTGCACAAGTTTGAATTTAGTTTAGAATTTCTCATCCACAAACAGAAAAAAATATATATTCTTCCTCCTTCAATATTCCATCTATTTTGTGCAATGTGCCGGTACAACTGGCAACCAAACAGCCCCAGAACATGACGTCACCATCAACTAGTAAAGCACAGATCCTCAAATCCAGGCCTTGAGGGCCGGTGTCCCGCAACTTTTAGATGTGTCCCTGATCCAACACACCTGAATCAGATGGCTGAATTACCTCCTCAGTATGCAGTCAAGTTTTCCAGAGTCCTGCTAATGACTATGTTGAAGCAGAGACACATCTAAAAGTTGCAGGACACCAGACCTTGAGGCCTGGATTTGAGGATGCCTGTAGTACAGTGTTCGTAGTTTTAAAAGCCTCACCTTTTCTCCTCCAAACCTGTTCCTCTTGTGGACAATAGTTCAATCTTTGTCTTGTAAGACTATAAAAACTTTCTCCAGAAGGCATTCGGCTTATCCATACAAGCAGCTGCAAATTTCAGTTGAGCTTCATTCTTGGTCAAGACTCTCACAGTCCATGGTAAAGTAAAATTCACTAAGAATCCAAAAATAAATAAAAAATAAACAAGAATTGGGTGCACAATTTTAAAGTCATTAAAGTTGTATACTGTATAACCATTCCAGCCTGGAAAAAGAACAGTTCAAATAAATTATTAAAAGCTTAAAACAGACATTCTTGCTCTTGATGAGTGCATATTAACTTCTGAAGAATGAGCCACTGTACACAAATATAAAGGTCTGTTTATGCAGAAATAACAGTAACAATAATAATTAAAGCCGCAAGCGGCATTAAAGGCCCTCGCTGCCTGTGCGCTCGCCAAACCCCGCGTGAGCCACCTGTGAGCCCCCGTGAACCACCAGCAAGCCACCTACAAGCTCCGCAAACCCCCAGCCAGCCGCCTGTGAGCCATGCAAACCCCCAGCGAGCCGCTTCTTCTCCCGAATGTAAAACTGGAGTTCCGACCTGTGACTGCACGTTTTTCCAGTAGGTGACGCTGCAACTGGCATTCAATTATGCCATGTGCATGTGTTCAGGAGTGGATCCTTATCACACTTGTGAAGTTTGAGGGTAATCGGACAAAGTATATGAGAATGAGAGGCAATCGAAATGTCATGGCGAAGGATCGAAGCTCGCCATGGCGCCAGGGCCACGCCCCTCCACAGTGTAACATCATCATGGGCTTTATTGGAAATGTTTGTGGTCAATATACAGCTCAAAAGACGTGAAAAAAGTGTGTCATGCAGAAATGTTAGGTTTTCCACTGAAAATGAATGGGGAATTGGGGGCGTGGTTACAGGGGCGTGGTGCAAAATGAGGCATGGGTCTGATTGACTTTTTGATCAAGGTGGTATACAGAATGTGTAAACCAAATTTCATAATTCTAGGAGTAACTAAATTATTTGTCCTCCATGTAAATTTTGTTTGATTATGTAGGGGGCTAGGGCTCACTTGCGACCGCGTCCCATGCGACCGCCCTCATTTTGCACCCCCCCCCCCCCTTACAATCACTACACTGTGTTCCAAATTATTATGCAAGAAGTGTTTAGGAGTGATAAGGTAAGATTTTTTTGTTTGTCAGTTAAAACCATTGATGGTGATGTGTGTCAGGGCTCTTCATATCACTGAAAGCAATTGCAGACACCTGTGCCAATTAGTTTGGCAGGTGTGTCCAATTAAAGGCAAGATTACTTAAGAAGGCTGTCCCACATTATTAAGCAGCCTACATTTTTAGCCAAAATGGGAAAGAAAAAGGATGTGTCGGCTGCTGAGAAGCAACAAATTGTGGAGTGTTTAGGTCAAGGCATGACTACAATCAACATTGCCAAGACACTTCATTGTGATCATCGCACAATCAAGAAGTATGTAGCTGATTCAGAGCACACACGTGTGCGTGCTGATACGGGAAAATTGAGGACTCTTTCCAACAGGCAATTACGTCAGGTTAAAAGAGCAGCTGCAAAAATGCCTTGTCATAGCAGCAGACACGTTTTTGAAGCTGCTGGTGCCTCCAATGTCCCCCGAACAACAAGATGCAGGGTCCTTCAGAGGTTTGCAGCTGTGCGTAAGCCATCCTGTCGACCTCCTCTATCCACTGCACACAAGCAGAAACGCTCCAGTGGGCCAAACAATACATGAAGACTGACTTCAAAACTGTTTTGTTCACCGATGAGTGCCGTGCAACGCTCGATGGTCCAGATGGATGGAGTGGAGGATGGCTGGTTGATGGACACCCCATGCAAACAAGGCTACAGCGCCAACAAGGAGGAGGTGGAGTAATGTTTTGAGCTGGAATCATGGGGAGAGAGATTGTCGGCCCCTTTAGGATCCCTGAAGGGGTAAAGATGACCGTGGTATGTGGAATTTCTCAAACAGCACTTCCTCCCATGGTTCAAGAAGAAGAACCGTGCAGTCCGCAGCAAGATCATTTTCATGCATGATAGTGCACCGTCTCATGCTGCAAAGAACACATCTGCATCTCTGGCTGCTATGGGCATAAAAGGGGACAAACTTATGGTGTGGCCCCCATGCTCCCCTGACCTCAATCCCATTAAGAACCTCTGGAGCATCATCAAAAGGAGTGTCTATGATGGCAGGAGGCAGTTCACATCTAGGCAACAGCTCTGGGAGGGTATTCTGTCCTCATGCAAAACAATAGAACCAAAACCTGACAAATTCAAAGGACGAGAGAGTTCAGAATCTCCTTTCAAACAAGGGGTCCTATGTGCAAATGTAACATCACCTAGAATAAAGTTTTGACTTGAAAACTGTTTGATTTCAGTTTGTAATAACCTGCTAATGCTTATAATTTCACAAATGACCATTTTTTTTTCTTTATAAAAATGAAAAGGTTGAAAACTCTGCTGTGCATAATAATTTGGAACATGCATTTTGGGCGCATTTTGAGTGTTTTATTTTTTCAAAAATATACTGTTATCATTGGCATTTTGTTCAAAAACCTTTCAATTGTACTCTAATAGTTGATGACTTGAAAATTACAATGACTGCAATTCATATAGGTAATTTTGGAAAATCAGAGACAATATTACTTGCATAATAATTTGGAACACAGTGTATAGGCTCCTCGCCGACCCTTCGGTTGGCTCGGGCCTAATAATGGAGAACTCTAACAAAAACAATTAGGCACTTTTCCAGTCACCCTCATATATACCTTTTCGGAAACGTCTTGACCTGGCACACATCCCCAGGAGGTCCGGGGTCACTTGCGACCGCGTCCCATGCAACTGCCCCCATTTTTGCACCCCCCCCCCCCTTACAATCACAATAGGCTCCTCGCCGACCCTTCGGTTGGCTCGGGCCTAATAATGACTAACGCTAACAATTCCAATATTCCGCTTTTCCTGTCACCCTCATATATACCTTTTCGGAAACGTCTCGACATGACACACGTCCCCATGAGGTCCGGGGTCACTTGCGACCGCGTCCCATGCAACTGCCCCCATTTTTGCACCTCCACCCCCATACAATCACTATAGGCTCCTCGCCGACCCTTCGGTTGGCTCGGGCCTAATAATGTAAAATGGGGTGGCAATACCACCCCAGCACTGACACAAAACAGTAACATCACCAAAACATTTCCAGTAGATCCAGAAACGCAGGCACTGAGAAGAGAATAAAGTTTAGAAACAATCCAACAGTTCATCCAGGTTATCTAGAATAACCTCCCGGGTTTCCTCATTCTTCCTATTTCTGATCCATCTGACCCAGTTTTAGAGATGCTGCCACAATATCTCAGCAACTGATATATTACAACATAATCATATCCAGAGCAACAAAAATGAATTCCACATTCACATAATGAGTGGGTTATTTTACTTATTTTTCATCATCACATGAGGTGGAACTGGTCGGACTTTGTATGAAGTAGGCACTGGATCTTGGAGCATAAAGAAGACAGGTGGCACACAGTATAGTTCTGCAACACTCGAGAATGGCTTCCACCTCAGAACTTTGATTGTATTCCTTGGAAAATCTATACCCATGTTTCCTGTTTTCCTTCTATAGTCAAAGTAAAAATGAACATTGATTTGCCGTAGCCGTAGATTATTTATTTTGCAGTGTCACTTGTCACCTCCACAATCATATAAAATGCAATATGTACTAGTCACCTCATAGCAATTATTGAAATGCACAATGAACCACAGTGTTATCCCATGCTTTTCACACATGCAGCACACAATTTGACTGGAGCTCCATTAAAACCACTGGCCCAGATTAACCACACAGACCCCATCCAAACAGCAGCAGAACAAGCTTTCTGGCTGCCTCCCACCATGACAACAGGCAGGAGGTGTGCCTGACAGAAAGATGGCCCTGCTAAGAAGCCCTGGAGATGAGCCTACCTGTGTTGGAGCGCCGACGAATGCCAAAGTCCCAGCTGGAGGTGATGTCCATAGACTGGGAGAGATCACAAGTATGGCTGTCTGTCGCACTACAGCCCCCCTCATTCAGGAGGCCTGATCCAGTTGACCCAAAGTTGCTGCCAGGCACCAGAGAAAGTTGGCACTTCTCTAGATCAACATCCTGATCTATTAGTACCATCTCACACATTCCTGTGTCATCACTAGTCACATGAGATTGTCTGATATGAGCCAGAATAATGGCTGGATTGTCCAAGAAAGCCATTTCCTCAGTTTTACAAAGTGTGTCTTATAACTTTGGAAATTTTCTCACTCTCTTGCCAGTACACTAGAGGATCCCTTCCCTTTCCTCTTCAGTCTCTGTTTGAGAGTGTTAAAGCTGTGACTGACATCAAGAGAGGTGTCATCTTTTCCATATTTGGTAACTATTTTCTTGGCTCCAAGGTAGGCAAAGTAGTCCCTAAGGAGAGAAAGAAATTTGTTATTAGATGCTTGATCATTTAAATCTATATATCTAATTAATTTATTCACAACAACTTTGTAAATTACCAAGTTGTGCCTCTTCATTTATAGGGCACCACATTTGTGAATGTTTTTTTCCTCAAAATTGCTAGTGGCAATGGTGCAGTGGGTAGGCGCTCGCCTTGCAGCTGGAAGGTTGCAGGTTCAGCCCCTGTCCCTGTCCTGCGTTGTGTCCTTGGGCAAGACACTTAAACCACATTGCCTAACGGTAGTGCCGGTCTCTGGCTGCATGACCACAAATGCTCGTCTCTGGATGAATGATCTGGAACAATCATTTTGTTGTGTGCCTTGTGTGCACAATGACAATGAGTTGAATCTAACATCTAACTTTTGTCACAACACAAAATATTTTCAACCGTGATGGACCGTAAACATTCTATTCTGATCCATAAAATCTGCAGGTGTATAGCATGTTGACTCAAACTTTCTCAGTGGAAAGGTGGCTGTCTAGGGAAGGAAGGGAAAGAGGAAGAAAAGGCTGAGGTATGAAAAATTACAAAGTAAACTGAAAATGCAGCACGGTGGCTTGGTGGCTAGCACTACCACCTCACTGGTAGAATGACATCTAGAAGGTCTGGGTTCAATTCCACCTTGGCCCAGGCCTCACCGTGTTTAGTTTGCATGCACTATCATAGAGCATTATAAGTCATGAAAAGGCCTTTCCAGACCTCAACATTACTGAAGCATCATTTGATCACCTTGACAGAACTACACAGCCAACATACAAAGAAAAGATTTGGAATATCATTCAAGAAGCTGTGTTGAAGATGGTCACACCAAATATTGACTTTCAAACTTGACAGAATTGTACAAAATTTGTTTTTACCTTATGTGTTATTTTCATATATGTTTGCACGTTTCAGTAGATCATTGCACTTATTTCCCATTTTCCTAGCAAGGAATAAATAAATGTGGGCTGGCTCAAGATTTTTGCACACTACTGTACATTTAAGTCCATACGTTTTTGGACAATCACATTTTTTGTACTTTTGCCTATGTATACCACCACAGCGAATTTTAAAATCAAACAACCAAGCCAATCTAGCTAGCAGCTGATTGTCCGGCACTGCACTGGTTGAGGTGCAGTCACAACAGGCTGAGAATTTCAATGGTTCGCTATCGGAACTGTTGTTATTACCACTATTTCATGTGACCTACCTATGACTTATGACTGAGTTGCTGTCATTCCCAATCGCTTCCACTTTGTTATAATACTACTAACAGCTGACTACGGAATATTTAGTAGCAAGGAAATTTCATGACTGGACTGCACAGGTGGCATCCTATCAAGATACATGATGGAATTCACTGAGCTCCTGAGAGCAACCCATTCTTTTACAAATAGTCCATTCCACACTAAAGCCGCGTTTCCATACGGGACGACTTGGCGTGGGTCGACTCAGTCAACACAACTTGGCACAGTCGTGTTGTGTTTCCATTGCAATTGAGGACCACCACAGTGTGGGTGGAGTCAATATAGCAGCACGGGCAGTAGTCTCATGACATAACTCGTATGCGGCTCAAAACACAACAACAATAGATGAGATAGAGGCAAGCTAACAGAATTCAATGATTTGGATGGGTGATGAATACCTCTGGCAATATAGTGTAGTTTCCCATTTTTAGAGATTCAACTGTAATTAAAGCCGCACGTGGCAATGACCGAGCCCTCACACCCGGGCACACGTCAAGTCGTGTTACATACACCGCCATGTATGTACACAGTCCGCGTAAGCACAAAGGCGAAGAGCCGCTGTAGAAACAGTGAGCTCAGGTGGAGCGAAAGGAAATGTTTTTTTCTAATGCCCAAAACAGAAGCTTTTTTCCCTGTAACCGCTATTAAAGTGGACATATCATGCTTTTAAATCCTTCCTTTTCATATGTAACTGTAGCTTCGCAGACTCCTCGTTTACCCCTGTTCTGAGGCGCGCCTTAGAGTAACTTGTTTTGGTGCGGTCTTAAATGTGAATGAGACATTTTACGCCTCGCCTCCCTCCAGGTTGCAAAGCGTTCCACGCCACACCATTCGGCCATTTTTGTAGTTTGATAGCAGTGATACGGTTATCTACTGGCAGAGAAACTTTTTATTCCCAAGGTTTAAAGATGTCAGTAATAGAAGACTCGTCCATACAGCCTTACATGTGCGAGCCAGTCTGACCCAGAGCAGGAGAATGAAGACGAACGGCGCTTGCTAGCAATATTTCTGGTTATAATGATGGTAAATGGACTAGCTCTTATATAGCGCTTTTCTACTCAGTATGAGCACTCAAAGCGCTATTCTCTTCAGCTCTACTTCAGCTCCCATTCTGGGAGCTGAAGTAGAGAAAAAAAAATAACAGCTGAAATTCT
The DNA here is from genome assembly GCF_007364275.1 of Archocentrus centrarchus. Classification (NCBI taxonomy): domain Eukaryota; kingdom Metazoa; phylum Chordata; class Actinopteri; order Cichliformes; family Cichlidae; genus Archocentrus; species Archocentrus centrarchus. The sequence continues at coordinate 21,980 of NW_022060259.1, forward strand.
TAGCACAGCAAGCACAACACACAAACACGGCAGGGAGCGGCGGAGGCGTAAGAAAACATGTCAGCAATGATCCACTTAGTGTTGAACGGAATCCGTTGCAGTGATGGAAAACTTTTTAGAATAGGAGAGGTTTTTTTTCTAATTCCTGATCCACACTCCAGTCCAGTAGGTGGCGGTAATACAGCTCTAAACTGGTTTGCCCACCACCATTAAACCCACAAGAAGAACACGACAGAGCTTAAATGCTGCTAATGTGGGTGAAACGCTCCACACCTGAGTGCTGCAGAGTTGAAACGAAGCATCGAAGCAACAAATTTGCTTCGAGGATTTTTTTTTTTATAATCAAATTATTCAAGTTACTTGAGGAATCGTTGCAGCCCTAGTTGGTTCCCTGCACCTTCGGGCCAGGGAACGGGTCCTGACTGTTGTTTGTGCTTATGCGTCAAATGATAGTTCAGAGTACCCACCCTTTTTAGAGTTGCTGGGCGGTGTGCTCGAGGGTGCTCCATTCAGTGACTCCATCGTTCTGCCGAGGGGCTTCAACGCTCACGTGGGCAATGACAGAGACCTGGAGGGACGGGGAGGCCTGCCCGATCTGAACCTGACTGGGGTCTTGTTATTGGACTTCTGTGCAAACCACAGTTTGTCTATAATGAACACCATGTTCAAACATAAGGATGTCCATAAGTGCACCGGGACACCCTAGGTTGCAGGTCGATGATCAATATTGTAATCGTATCACCAGATCTGCAGCCGTATGTTTGGGCACTCGGGTGAAGAGAGGAGCTGAGCCTGATCACCACCTGGTGGTGAGTTGGATCAGGTGGCGGGGGAGGAAGCTGGACAGACCCAGGGCACCTAAACGTGTCGTGAGGGTGCGCTATGAACGCCTGGCAGAAGCCCCAGTCTGCAAGATCTTCAACTCGCACCTCCAGCAGAACTTTGACAGCACTCCGAGGAAGGCTGAGGACATTGAATCAGAATGGACCATGTTCCGCACCTCCATTGTTTAGGCTGCTGCTCAGAGCTGTGGCTGCAAGGTGACTGACGTGGTGGTAATCCCCAAACCAGATGGTAGTCACCGGAGGGGAAGGGAGCCATTAAGATGAAGAAGGCGTCTTATCAGGCTTGGTTAGTGAATGTCTTTGGACTATGGAAGGAAAACCACGCAGACACGGGGAGAACATGCAAACTTCACACAGACAAGAGAGGGGTCTGGGCCAAGGTGGAATCAAACCCAGGCCTTCTAGATGTCATTCTACCAGTGAGGCAGGAGTGCTAACCACCATGCCACCGTGCTGCATTTTCAGTTCACTTTGTTTGCAATTTATCATACCTTGGCCTTTTCTTCCTCTTTCCCTTCCTTCCTTTCCTTGACAGCCACCATTCGATTGAGAAAAAAAAGTTTGAGTCAAGATGCTATACACCTGCAGATTTTATAGATCAGAAGAGAATGTTTACAGTCCACCATGGGAATTTTAATTTTGATGAGTCACATTCTAAAGCCCATGCATCCATTTTCTTCTGCTTATCATGTGATTTTGTAACTGCAGTACACTACAGGAAGATATGGGAGCAGTACTGTCTGGCAATGACAATACTAAAGAAAAAGAAGAACGTAACATGAACAATGTACTGATGGTGGAACAGAGAGGAGGGTGGAGAAAATGAAAGAAAATGGAGACAGGCTGTCAAAGGTGTGGGAGCATTTCATAGAAAACAAAATAAAGCAGACTGTGCAAAGCAGAGCTTTCCTTCCACGGCAGCATCACTGCAATGAGTGAGTGTTTAAAACGCCAGCACTCTGGAGCTGTGATATCGGCTCTGGATGGGTTTTAGAGAGTTAGTGCATCGCATTGATACCTGTTAATGTTTGTATAGTAATGTTTCTGTCGGAAACAAGAGCTGTGTCCAAATTCAGGGGCTGCATCCTTCGAACATATGTAGGCCGATTATGTCACAGCGAGGTGACAAAAGCTGTCTAAATTTGAAGGCTCCTCCAAATGTGGTAGACGAATGTGTCCTTCTTTCCCCCGGATTTGAAGGATGGGTCCGTTGTATCCTTCGTCGCCCACGATTTATTGCGCACCAAAACTCAGATGCATCAATGACAGAAGAGCGACCTAAAAGTTTTAAACATGACTGTTTCTATGATACAAAATAAACTTTTAAGATATTTTCAGGCGAGAATGTAGATGTGTAAACCTCAAATATTTGCTCTATTTATCAAGATATTGCTTAATTGCAAAAGTGCGCTGATGATTTTGGAGACATCCATTGCTGCTGCTGCTACCAGTTCGTCTTACCAGCTCTCAGCTGATTGGCTGATCAAGGCTCGCTATACCTGGAGAGAACTCCTGACTCCCAGTACAAACTTCTCAAACCCTTGCTGGCTTTTGCCGCTGAGTGGAAGTTAAACACAGATATAATTCACTCAGATGATCTCTAACAGCTGATGTTTCATTTGTTCCTGAGCAAATCTGTTTGGCTAAGATTAAATTTAAGCATGCGCGTAATTTGCGGGGGGGGGATAATCAGATCCAGTCACTATAACCCCCCCCAATAAAGTCACATCATTTCGATTTACAAAAAACATCTTATATGAATAACATTAATTTTCTTTATTCATTATCAATTTTGGGTAAAATACTAGCATGTTTAATCATTTGGTAATGTAACCCCCCCTCCCCACAAAAACTTGGTATCACCCAACCCGCATTCTCTACCAAGCTGCGACGTTCACCGTTTGCCTGTCAAAGTAGCTGCTGGGGATTGGGTGTAGTTCAAAAAAATGAAAAGAGGACAAAAGCAGACAACCAACAATTTTTCATTGTTCGTCGACAACACCCCCTTGTAAAAAAGCGAAAAAATCAAAATGAGGTAAATGTATATGTATTGTTAGCCGATGATTTAATAACTATGCCGCTGTGTATCAGACACACTATGAATACCAGTTCAGGTATTTTAGCTAGCTCCGTTAGACCTGCTACTCCCTGCTCCTCCTAATCTGACATTGAGTCAAAAGAAAAAAGATAAAACTGGTTATTTGCGCACACGCGGCACAGTACAATACCTGTCATGTGTAATAAACTAAACTCATTAAACAAGTATATGGTTTTACTCAAGTGAATACACACATAACATTTTATGTATTTAGTTATTAATAACTAATATTAGTACTGATAACAGGACTGAAGATGAGAGTCCCAGAAGGTCCAGAATGAGACTCGTTATATTTTAAACACATCAAGTTAAAACCTTTTTCTCTACAGAACGTGTTTAATAGTAAAGATTGCATTAAACTCTCACATGCTCAGTGGAGAACAGACTGCTGTAAAAATACAGTATTTTTAGTGTATTTATTATATTTGGCCAAATTAAAACAGTTTCTTTAAAAGTGGAATGAGGGGCTCCAAAATAAAAACAAAACAGGTTCATGAAAGATATTTGTTACTGTTTGAAGAAACGTGAAAAATGTAAGCCTTTTCTTAATTGTTGAAGGTGCAGAGTAAATACAAAGAAAGTTAAAAAAAATACAGAGTAAAAGCATTACAATGTACTTCTTCCACAGTTAACCCAAAATCTCCTGAATCCTTTTTGAAAAGTAAATGATTTTATAAATAAATAGGCAGAGAGCTTAACCCCCCCCCAATGTTGGACCCAAAGTTACGCCCTTGAATTTAAGCTTCTTCTTTTCCACAGCTGTGCTGTGCTGCTCACGGTTGCGAGACAACATGACCTACGCTGAGGTAAGGGCAGGCGTTGCAGATATGAAGACTAGACCGTCCAATTTCACTACTGCTTCCGGCCTTTGCGGGCTTCATGTGCTTTGAAGGACCCAGCCTATGTAGACCACCCCATCTACGTAGGCCGGGTCCTGCAAAGGATGCAGCCCCTGAATTTGGACATATGGATGATGTTTGCATAGCAGCACCATTTCAGTTATGTTAGCTAACAAGTGAAGAACAATAGGAGCAGCAACTTTGTCTCCTATTTCTTCCTCACATTAATATTAGTGTTGATTCTGAATAGTAAACCTCTTCATGAACTGAATTGTCTGTAAACTTTTTAGGTGTTTTGAAAAGCAAAAATCTTTTTGATTTAATTTAAAGCCTTATTTGAACTTATGGATTTGAACTTACTTATTTGCACACTGTATTTTCATTTAAAAAATAAATATTGCATTCACTTTAATATGCATTGTTTATTTGATATTTATTGTGATGGTCACATGTTAAAAATACATTTGATTAGTTTAAAATCAATCGTATTTTCATGGGTCATTTTTTAATTATGGGTGGGCTTTAATAGGTGAGGTAAGATTGAAATAATCATTGACTGACTGATTGAAAAAATAATTGACAGATTAGTCGACTACCAAAATAATCTTTAGTTGCAGCCCTACTCTAAATCCAGATCAGCGATTTTGAATTCAAAATGTAAATTTGGTGACATTATTACTTATTCCTAGAGCTTTCATCAGATCAAACCACCTTTGGTGATTTCAATCTATAGACCTTGGCAATGTGAAATTGCAAAACTCTTCAGTTTTGTTGAATGGCATATATGTAATGGCATGCTGAATTTTGATCATTCGCCACGCCACGCCATAATATTACATTTTTAAATCTCAAATGTATGTTGCCCAATCTGTCCTAAACTTGACATGCTTGATAACAATCTAAGTCTGGAGAAATCTACATGTCACATTAGGTCACACTCATAGTGCAACTTAGTGGCAACAGGAAATTATTAGTGGGTGACAGACATCATCCAATGTACATGAAATTTTCATTAGTGGTTCCACATGATATAGAACACCATGACATATAATTAGTGTGTTTTCATATGCCACTTAGTATGCACAGGAAGTGATTAGGAACTTTCTCGTCCTGACGAAATTACTCAACTTGTCCTTAGCCATGCTGTTGTGCCAGACTGCTTCAAATCTACCTCCATTGTGCCAGTACCAAAACACTCCTAAATATGCCTCAATGACTACTGCCCAGTAGCATGTACTCCCACTGTCACAAAGTGCTTTGAGCAGCTGGTCCTGGCACACCTCAAATCCTGTCTTCCCCTTCCCTGGACCCACACCAATATGCCTACTGCAAGAACAGGAGCACAGAGGATGTAGGGGTGTGCAATATTGACCAAAAATAATATCTCTATATTTTCTGTAATTTTTTTTCAATAACGATAATAAACAATATTCTGCATTATTTAAAGTGTGTTTGTACAAGAAGTGCAAGCTGGTAAATTTTATTTTATTTAACCTTTATTTAATCAGGAAAAACAAACTGAGATTAAAAATCTATTTTTCAAGAGGGTCCAAGGCCAAATGTAAATTGAAAAACTTCGTGTTTTTCAAAAGCAATCGCTAAATACAGAAGACTTGACAGTAAAAAAAATTTGAAAAAGAGGCTGTCTAGGGGGACTCCCCCTACATTATAGCAAAAAAAAAAAAAAAAAAAAAAAAAATCACAGAAACTTCACACCTTCGTCTGATCAGAAAGGTTAGTTGTTGGGCTACCCACTTTCTTATAAAGTCTGCAAACTGCAAACTATGTCCTCGCTTAGGAATTAAGGTAGTAGACTGCAAGGCTGGTGATGTCTGAATTTATTCCCCTGGCCCAGTGTGTTCACTTATTTCTAGCGTTAGGTGTGTTGTTTAGGCGGATATGCTAGAGCACAGTATGGGCACTCTCAATGCACATGTGCAGCAGCATATACTAAAGCATACAGTAGTGAACGCATGGCCCCAACATGTTTGGATAGCCCAACACAGCTCATCCACTGATATGCTAAACACTGGTGTACCACAAGGCTGCACGATGAGTCTGTTCCTCTAATCCCTCTTCACTCATGACTGCATACCTAAACATGTTTCCAACACCATCATCAAGTTTGCAGACAACACCACAGCAATTGGCCTCATCAGGAACAATGAGTCGTTCTACAGGGAGGAGGTGGATCGTCTTGTCATGTGGTGCGAGAACAACAATCTGCTCCTTAACACTCAAAAAACCAAAGAGCTCATTGTAGACTTCAGGAGGAATGTGGACACTTACCCACCCATCCACATCAATGGCACAGCAGTGGAGTGTATGTCCAGCTTCAAATTCTTGGGGATCCACATTTCACCTCACCTGGACAATCAACTGCTCCAGCCTGGACAAGAAGGCTCACCAGTGCTTGTTCTTCCTGAGGACTCTGAAGAAAAACCACTTCTCTTCAGACATCCTGGTGAACTTCTACCACAGCACCGAGAGCATCCTAACCAGCTGTGTTACAGTCTGGTATGGGAACTGCTCTGTCTCAGAAAGTGTTATAGAAAGTGGTGAAAACTGCTGTGGGTATCACCGGAGCCTCGCTTTCCACCATTAGTGACATCTACAGGAAGCGTTGTTTCAGGAAAGCAACTAACAAAAGATTCCACCCATCCAATAAAGGACCGTTCACCACCCTGCCCTCCTGAAGGCACTACAGAAGCCTCCAGACAAAAGCCACCCGGTTCAGGAACAGCTTTCTCCCCACAGTTATCACCTTATTGAACTCTGCCCCCGACACAACCAGCCTTCACACATATACACAAGCACACCCTCCATCACACATGCACACACTAAAACCCCCTTGACTGAGTATTTATTGCACTGCTGCCACGACTTTTATTCTACTACTGAGTTTTATTGCACCACTGCACTACTACATTGCACTACTAAACCCCCCAGACTGAGCATTTTATTGCACTTTGTATATAGACTGCTCATGTATATAATCTGCACTACTCGAGCCCCGGGACTAAGTATTTATTGCACTTCTGTATATATATTATTGCACTTCTGTCCATATACTGCCCCTGTTATCATGTGCTCTTTTTTTTAATCACTGCTCAAGCACTTCTGGTTTGATGCAATCTGCATTTCATTGCACTGTACTTGTGACATGTACAATGACAATAAATTGAATCTAATCTAACACAATATTTTTGTGCATGGCTAAAACAATTGTGGCACTATCTAAATAGAAATTAAAAGAGCTGTATCGTAATTTGCTGCCAATGCACTTCATCACAGCTGTTTGTCAGACCACATCATAAAAGACCAACTGTGTGGAGTTGAGAGAAGATCTCAGTTTCTCTTGAGTTTTTAATTTCTTATATTTATTTAATTTTTGGTATTGACAAAAAAAAGCATGTTTTATTTGTTGCCTACATTTAGTCGCAAGCAAAATCCCTAACTAAAATAAACCTTCCATCAGAGATTTCCAGTATGCCTAGTGGAAGTAACTGTATTCTTTTATAATCTTTATTGTGCATTTCTTCCTGTGTGCTAATGGACTACTATCCTTTTTTTTTTTTTTTTTTTAAATCCAGTCCCACAAAACAATATTTCCCTTTTCATCAGCATATAACACGATGTTACTGATGAGTACAGGTTGTTTGGCATGCTTTCAATATCTCAACAGTCTGACACAATATTGTCATTTTGCCAGTGATTCTTTACAATGGGTTTGGGCCATAAAACTGTACTGACCAATAAACAAACACTGAAGTTTGGCCATAATAACACTGTGAAAGCAAAGGTGTTGATAATTTCAACGTGTAAATAAGAGCTGTGAGCTGGGCCAAAACAATCCCATCCCACACTGTGAAATTAGGTTGAATGAGACACCAGACTTGGCTTGTCCAATGAAGGCTGTTGACTGTCCACAGCCCCAAGAATTAATTTAACTTTAGCAATCAAACGTCAGACTACGAGTAACATATTTTTGTGGTGATTCTGAATAGTTCCCATCGTATACGGCGTGGTTTAAGCTTATATTAGAAGAGCCAGTTTATGCAGAGCTTCTAAGACTGATGCTAACTGTAGCTAATAATAGGCTGTAGTACTATCAAGTTTATCAGTGCTGACAGTTTAACGGTGCGTTTCTCTAAGGTAAAAGGTGATGTGCTGTTTAATGCCAAGAGACACTCTTTAATAACGGCAACAAGCACCTCGATTAATGAGTTCAAGTAGCTTTTTTATGTTAGCTGATGTAGCTATTGTGTTTCTTAGCTAATCTTAGTAGCTGGATGACTTTAACGTATTACTTGATTTAAATCAGCGTCTGTCTGCTTAGCGTGGCAAAAAGGTACATGTTTGACATCAAGACTGTAGTAAGATTTCACCAGAAACCGTTTCTATCTAGTAACTTGAAGCTTGCGAGCTCATTTAAGCTAACATGACTTTGAACCTCCCTTGTTTATAACGACGACTCACCTTTAGATGATTTATCCGCGAAGGGAAAGAAACATCCACAATTCTCCATTTTATACAAGCATTATCCTAATAGAATCAGCAATTCTTTCCATCACGACTAAGGCCCGATACAAAAGTCTTATTAAAAATGCAATCCAATTCAACCTGCTGTGCTCAGCCTAACAGCCAGTGCAGTTACACTTCCGGTTCCGTTCCTTCGAAATAAAAGACTAAAGCATTCGGATTTCGTTTTCACACAAAGCATTAATCACAGACATGCTTTACAACATCCATCCATCCATCCATTCACTACCGCTTATCCTGGTTGCTTTACAACATTTTTATGCTTATTGTGTTTTGTTAAAGTATATCTAAAACATACAATAATTGCTTAAGAAAAACATGTGACTTAATGTAATCATTATTTTAAAAAAAAATATGCTAGACAGTAGCTCCATACACATTTTTTCAGTCAGGATAAATAATGTGAAAATACCATAAGCAACAATGTATTAACAGGTATTGTCTATGTTTCCAAACATTGTCATTGAGCTCCATTGTTGTTCAGTGGTCTTTGATAGGATTTGTTGACATGAATACAGAAAACCAGCAGCCCTGTAACCTCAGGATAGAGGTTACAGGGCTGAACCAGAGTGAACTTGGGCTCATTTTCAATGATTTACTTTTCAAAAACAGTAAAACATTGCCAGCAGATTGAAATGCTGATTTATATGGTAACACAAATCTATTGTTAGGTCATTTAAACACCAGCAGCTCACTAGATTTGCACCATATTGTGTTTCATTGCTTAATAAATTGAGTTTTTCACAGAATCAAACTAGTGTGGTTTGAGTTTACTTAACTACACTGTGTGAAAATTGTTGACATAATTTGGTTAAGTAAGTCCAATGAAACATAATCCAGTATTTGTCGTACTCATTTAAATTTGTTAAGCTGAAACTACAAGTATAGTTTAGTTTCTGACTAAATATAGCTGAGCAAGTTAAGCAATGAAATATTTTTATGTTGGTGTTAATTAACACAGTTACATATAGCCAAAGAAACTTGACTTTGTTGAATTTATGTTGGCCTGTTTAGCTAGCTGAATGATGACTTAAATAAATCTAAGTTCACTAAATATAGTTGGAATAACTGAAAACAGTTAAGCTGGTTGCACATACAGTAAGTCAGTTATTTTCATTTTAATAATGTTAGTAAATTAAATCTAATCTAAATGAATTTCATGGAAATTGCTGAGATAAAATTATTAAGTAAATCCAAAGAATTTTTTTTTAGTGTTCATACTACTTCATTGTCCCCTGAACTTAACCATTAATATTAATACTGGAGGGTTAATTTAATCATGTGGCAGTGGAACAGTGGGTAGGTGCTCGCCTTACAGCTGGAGGGTTGCCGGTTTGAGCCCCTGTCCCTGCGCTGCGTTGTGTCCTTGGGCAAGAGACTTAAATCACATTGCTTAACAGTAGCGCCAGTCTCTGGCTGCATGACCGCAGATGCTCGTCTCTGGATGAGTGATCTGGAACAATCATTTCATTGTGTCCCTTGTGTGCACAATGACAATGAGTTGAATCTAATCTAAAGTTGATTAATTTTTTAGGATTCATTACTGTTTCAGCCGCATGTACATAAGCCCACTGAAAATCAGAGGTGGGAAGTAACGAAGTACAAATACTTCGTTACTGTACTTAAGTAGATTTTTTAGGTATCTGTACTTTACTTGAGTATTTATTTTTCTGAGTACTTTTTACTTTTACTCCCTACATTTTTACACAAGTATCGGTACTTTCTACTTCTTACATTTTCAAAACAGACTCGTTACTTTTTAACACGTCAGGGAGAAGTTTGCGTTTCCGGTCAGTGCGCCATCAGTCATCAAGCGATCTGAGCCTAAACGGAGGATTATTAACATATAAGAGACAATCGTACTGGCGTATCCTCCATCACCGGGGCTTATCGGGTACAAAGGGATTAAATACACAAACCCATGTAATTAATGTCTCATTTATAGCGCTATAATCAGGGGTCACAGCGGGCCGGACCGAATCCGTAAGTTATGCTCGCAGGACAAACAGCTTAGCTAGCGCTACTGAAGAGGAGCGAGCATGAAGGGAGTAACGTGTGGCAGGTAAATGTAACGTTTCTAAATGCTCAACAAATATCAGCAAACACACAAAGTGTGTGCAGTTTGTCACACAGTGTGTCTGCTAGCTAAAAGAAGAGCTGCTGCATTTCAGGGAGAGCAAAGAGAGAAGTTCACTCAGAGATGGAGAAAGAGGACAGGAGAGGAAGAAGAGAGGCTAGAATTAAAGGTAAGGACTGGAAAATAAACAGAAGTATGCTGACTTTGTGTTATTCAAAGATTGGATGAAAATACTGCAGTTTAGTACGTAATAAACAGGTTATCTTGTTGTACTGTATTTACAGTAAAGCTCTGTGTTGGTGCACTTTGTGTTCATGGTCAGAGTTACAGGTTACATCAGTGCAGCAGAGATGAGTTTGAATCAAAGCTGCTGATGCTGAGATTCATTCACTGAATCCAACATTTCTACAGCCTGTATGCTGTCAGTGTAGGGGATGGAGATCAGCTCAGATAGCTGTGAAATTCTGGGTTACATCTTTGTGAGTTCAGTTCATCCACACAGAGCAGTAAACCTCAGAGCAGCAGCAACAGCAGGTCAGCTGATCACAGCCTGCACACCAACATCATTTACTGCAGCTAAAATAGAAAGTTGTGATTCTTCTCCCCATGCAGAACCACTACAGCTGATCTTAGGGTTCCTCCACCTTCTGAATCCCACTGTAACCCCTGAGTATCCTCATGTTGGTGTTTAGGTGGAGGCACAGTCACCCTCTACCATGGAGGACACAGAGAATAGAGCTGTGCTTAAATTCACTTTCACAGTTTGTGATTCAAGCTGAGTACATTCATTAGAATTAAAATTTAGATTGGAATAACGTTTGTGTTCTCATGTATTATTTTATATTATTACAATAATATATAATAAGGTTCAGTTAGCTTTACACAAAAATAGCAGGTAGAAACTTCCTCCAAAGAGCTACTTTTACTTTCTTACTTTGAGTAAATTTCAGAGCCTGTACTTTTTTACTTTTACTTAAGTAGAGAAGGTGAACCAGTACTTCGACTTTTACCAAAGTATTTTTTAACACAAGTACTTGTACTTCTACTTAAGTACAGAATGTTAGTACTTTTGCCACCTCTGCTGAAAATCAACGTATTTTCAATTCAGTTAAATTTTATTTAAACAGCACCAAATCACAACAGTCACCTCGAGGCACTTTATACTGTAAGGTAAAGACCCTAAATTAATTACAGAGAAAACTAGGCTAATCTTAAAAATATAGTGTGTCTGTCTCCCAAATCCAAACTGGGAGCTGGTTCTGCAGAAGAGGGGCCTGAAAGCTGAAGGCTCTGCCTCCCATTCTACTCTAAGTATCCTAGGAACCACAAGTAAGCCAGCAGCCTGAGAGTGAAGTGCTCTATTGGAGTGACACGGTACGATGAGCCAATGAACAGAAATCAACATAGGAGAAATATGCTCTCTCTTTCTAGTCCCTGTCAGTACTCTCGTTGCAGCATTTTGGATCAGCTGAAGGCTTTTCAGGGAGCTTTTAGGACAGCCTGATAGTAATGAAATACAGCAGTCCAGCATAGAATTAATAAATGCATGAATTAGCTTTTCAGCATTAGTCTGATAAAGGATGTTTCAAATTTTAGAAATATTGCACAAATGCAAAAGAACAGTCCTACATATTTGTTTAATACATGCATTGAAGGACATATCCTGCTCAAAAATGACTCCAAGATTTCTCACAGTGTTACTGGAAGCCAAGGTAATGCCATCCAGAGTAAGTATCTGGTTAGACACCATGTTTCTAAGATTTGTGGGGCAGAGCACAATAACTCTAGTTTTATCTGAATTTAGAAGCAGGAAATTAGAGGTCATCCAGGCCTTAATGTCTTGAAGAAATTCTTGCATTTTAACTAATTGATGTGTGTCATCTGGATTCATGGATATAAAGCTGTATTTCAATATGATACACAAGGTAAAACTATGTCATGTCCATGACATTGAGGAGGGTGGGACAAGTAACAATGCATACCATATCCAATCTAGAGGGCATAGGCTTTTTAGGAACAACATTATTTATTCACCTAATTACATATTACAATTGGTTTATTTACTAAGGCAATTGTAATATGTAAATAATAATTATACAGCATACAGAACTGCTGAGAATCAATGGAATAATAATGAACACAAATGGTCAGCAATTGGGCCCACTACTGCAAGCAGTGCAGGAAATATTTTATTACGTTGTTATAAGATCATAACGGGTAACTAGACAGAAGAGGAGGACTTAATCTACAGCACAATAAAACACCAAACAGAACTGGGAACATAGGAAGCCTGAGAAATGAAACATTGATTAAATAGAAAGTGAACAACAGCCAAGAACAGAACTCAGAAAACTAAACTAAGAATTCTGAGGATATAAACAAAGAAACCGAACAGGAATTACCATAAAAAGACAAAAATTAAACACTGCAAAACCACAAGACATTAGGAATCAAACAATAACATGAAAGTCCTAAAAATAAAAATACTGGGTCATAAACCCAGGACCATGACAGTAAGATCCAAGCAAAACATATATTAACTATAAACACACTGAGGATGGTGACACAGGCTGACAGGCTGTTTTTTCATAGAGATATAGCGACATGATAAATACCGTGCCTAGCCAGCTCGTGATAGCTAACTACGTTTGGAGTTAGTTGCAAAAAAAAATGTATTATAATTGCTCATGGAAACATTTGTTGTCTTTTTTTCTAGAAATATCTCCTTTTCCTCCTTTGTGCCCCAGAGGCACAGGTCCTTTCTGTCACATTTCTGTTTTGTAGCTTCATCCACAAATGACCGTAACTGACGGACCATCAGGTCACAACTGCTGATGTAGATGCCTGCCTAAACTACCTGAATGCACACTGACACAGGAAATCAGTGTAGCCTACTCATTAAATTAGTATTGTTACAAGTGTACAAATCCTGACATAGTATAGTCTCTTCTTTCTTTTAGGAAATTGGCATATGTAAAACAAACAAACAAAGAAGACATTTCATGCAATAGTGCCACCTAAATAATGAAACAAAGATTTACATGGAGATGAAAAACATTTAGTTTCTCATAAAAATATGAAATTTGGTACATTCCGTACATTAACCTGATCAAAAAAGTTAATCAGACCCATGCCTGAGTTTGCACTTTGCTGCTGTGACTATACCCCCAAAACCCAATTGTATTTCAATGGAAAACCTGACATTTCTGCATTACACACTTTATTCAGTTCTTTTGAGCTGTACATTGTTCACAATAATTTACACTACAGCCCTTGATGATGTTACATTGCAGAACGGCGTGGTCCTGCCGTCATGGCAAACTTTGATCCCTTACCATGACATTTAAATTGCCTCATTGCCTTTTACTTTATCCCATTGCCCTCAAACTTCATTAGTGTGATAAGACTGAAGACATTCTCATGATATTACTGAATGACAGCCGTAGTGCCACCTACTGAGAACAGGAACTGTCAGTTTATACATTTAGAGGTATAGCTTCAACATGCTGTAGCTGAGACTTAAGATATTCAGGTTACTTCCTTTTGAAAACTGTGCATTTCTATGATGGGGTGTGACCTTGGCGCCATGGCAAATTTCCTTGTCTCGCACAAACTTGTTCTAACTCATTGACACATCGTCCAGTCTGCACCAAACATCACTGCTTTGATAAGATCTCCACCTTGAATATATTGATATGCATATGCTCAGTGACTGTTAGAGCACCACCAGTAGTTATAGTGAGGCGGCCCATTCACACTTAGGTGTGAAAAAAGCCTTGCGCATGCGTGTGAGGTGCGTGTGCGCGTGCGTGTGTGCGTGCGTGTTTGCGCTGACGTGTGATAATGACGTACACGTGTCCCCGATCAAAACAATCGAGCTCATTGTCTCTCCTTACACGTGTTTTTTCCCACATGATCATCAAAGAGGTTCAAACTCACAAGACAGTGGTTAATTAAAAATACAAAGGTAAATAATCTAATATCCGAGCTCACCTGTCGAGCATGATACAGACAGTACTTAATTAAAATACTATGGCTAAATAATAGCCCTATATCCGACCTCAGCAGTGGGGTTGTTCATTTACATACAAGAAAAGCCGGCTGTCCCAGTCCTGACTACACATTAATCAGATTAATAGATTCACCCCTGAAACCCAGGGCATTTATTTAGACACAGACACAAATAATTACACCATCGACCTTACTAAAAGTCTATGCGATGATAAAATAAAATAAATAATATACTGACATCCACTACATTTCCCATTAATCATCTCAGCAACATGTCGCATTTTACAACGCCACAATCCGGCGACAATAGATGTTTGTAGTGTTTAGTGTTTTCATATTTCAGCGCTAGTTTCTTAATTCGCTTTTGTAGTTATTTTTAATCTGATTTTTCCCATCGGAGACTTTTTTCTCAGGAAATAACTCACTGTCAACGCTACACTCGGGCTTTTAAATGGATTCAGGTAAGCATATTCTTTTACACAACATTATGTGAAACAAAACTGTATTCTGTATAGCAACTCATTCCTTTTTTTTTTTAAAGAAAAATAAATAAATAATTGTACGTTTGTGTATTTTGTGTATATAACATTAATGATAACTAATGATGCTTGTTTTCCAGACGTTAAAACTTCACCAACTGTTACGTCACAACCATCACGGGTGATGACCGTTCCTCCTCCTTCTGATTCTCCATCTTCTTCACCTCCACCATCTCATCAAATACCTGAACAGCAACTGTCGCGGCGCGGGGTCGCGGCTGTTAAGATCGTTACACTACATATTATGTGTAAGGCCGTGCAGAACTATCATGAAGAGATATGCTATGGATGTCGAGTCAAACACCTTAGCTATGATCAGCACAGTTGTAAGCAGGATATTCCTGATTTCTTCTACGCGCCTCATGTGATGAAATTTTTCTGGACAGATCGACTCATTCCTGCCATTTGACTCTTCTTATGGTCCAACTGTGTGGACGACGCACGTAAAGATTTCACATGGATTGTGGACGCTCAGTTGTCTGAATTGATGCATGCATTAAACATCTTAGATGCAATAGACAGTTTGTATCATGAACTGAGGGAGGAGTATTTCTTTGAGGACTTACCAGCAGAGCTTCTCATGGTGGAAAACTACTGGCTAGGCAAACACAGACTGTGTATGTAATGTGTTATACTGTGTATTTTTGGTTTATGAAATAAAAAAAATCAATGTTAAAAACTGTACAGGATCCTCATTTTTAAACTCTGCATTCCTCACGGAAAACAGTGCAATATGTGTTTAAAACATCTTTTCATTCATTCATAAAAATATCACATACTATGTCCCAAACAAACAAACAAACAAAAAAAACTATGGTTAAAGCAATAGTTGTGTATTTTTCCTATCTATGGTGCGTTTCTTACGCCATTCTTGTAATTCTATTTGTTATCACATCTGCATTTTCTTAAAAAAAAACACTAACCGACTCTAATTTTCAGGTACAAAGAAGTCGGCACTCACACGACGTTCATTAGGTGAACTTTCACTCATGTACACTTTAACTATTCATCCCTATTACCAGGGTGTGTTACTTTAGTTTCTGTTTTTACCACCGAAGATGTTTACACTGAGCTTGATAAAACCTGACAGTTTGGCGAATTCATTATAGGTGCAGAATCTCATCCTTTTTTCCACACAGCATACCCCAAAGTATGATTCAAGCTCACAACAGAATATCACACAGGAGGAAATAATGCCTCAGAGACGTGTATAATCGTATTTTTGTGTAAGTCAAAACGATGCACCGATTTACCCATTAACCATGTTTCTATTCTTTTTTCATCATCATTAACAGAGGATCTTAGCTTGTTGAAACATCTCTGCACAGTTTTTCTTCATCAGTATCAACTCAATAGAATACAGCAGAATAAAAGTTTTATTACAGTGTTGTTAAAACACATCAATTCGGCTAACATGTTTAAACAAACTCCCACTCCTAAATAACCTTTTATAAAATAACGATGCTAACAGCCCCTGTGTCTGCATCATGCGGAAGGATTAGGATGTTGATAAATCAGATCATACAGACTAGCACGTTTTTTTCATGTGTAAACTTTTTTTTTTCTGTATCTTAGACTGCATAGTGCCCACAGGGCTAGAGCCAATCAAGGGTGGGCTCCGTCAGAGCAAAGGATCATGGGAGTTCTCATTTCGGTGTTTATATGCTTAGTTACAATGTTGTCAGTTATGTTTTGTGGTTCTCGCATCGATATGGTTAATTTGAGATGCGAATTACGCACGTTGTCAGGTATGGAGGCTAACTAGTAATGGAACACCATGACTGAGAGGGGTGTACCCGCTAATGACCACGCTCACCGTGAGTGGTTCAGAACATGCCTGTGCCGCAGTACCTACATGTGACCAGTAGGACAAGGGCAGGAGTTCAGGAATTGGTTATAAAAGCTCGTCTCTGCGGCATTTGCAGTGTGAGGATTTCACCATGTCACATGTCTGCGATCTGGTGGGGGTGCGTAACTTCCCTGTGGAGACGTCTCAGATGCACGCAGTCGTGCTAGACTTTGTGAAATTCACCGTCAAGACCGTTCTAAACATGATTATTCAAAAACACAAAAGACAGATTTGCGCACGATGTGAAGCCTCACACCCCTCACAAAGAGCACACACCTGTGGTTTAGAGAGACACTACTTTTTCAAGTATTATGATCACCTATCAAAAAGGTTTTGGAATGGACATTTTATCCCTATATTATTGCAAATTCTCCGTTTGGAAGGGTTCACTCCGGACACACACAGACTTATGGGTGCTACGGAGGCTTATCTTTCTTCTTCTTGGGACCTCACACCTCTCAGCTCTCAGCCATCACCCACCCCCTTCACTTCTGAGGACTCCATCTCACAACCCCCATCCCCCACCTCCATCTTGTCCCTCTCAACTCATCATGTGAGGAAGGAGCTACGTAAGATCAAGGTGCGAAAGGCTGCTGGTCCAGACGGCATCAGCTCCAGGCTCCTGAGGTGCTGCGCAGATCAGCTGTGTGGCATCATGGGATACATGTTCAACCTGAGCTTGAAGCTGGGGAAAGTACCACAACTGTGGAAGACCTCCTGTGTGGTACCGGTACCAAAGACCAAACATCCAAAGGATCTTAGCAGCTACAGGCCGGTAGCCCTGACATCGCATCTAATGAAGACCCTCGAGAGGCTGGTCCTCAACCATCTACGCCTCATGGTGTCGTCTTCGTTGGACCCGCTGCAGTTCGCCTACCGGCCTGGCATCGGGGTGGATGACGCCATCATCTACCTCCTGCACCGAGCTCTGACCCACCTGGAGAAGCCTGGAAGCACTGTGAGGATCATGTTCTTTGATTTCTCCAGTGCTTTTAACACCATCCAGCCAGGACTTCTGAGAGACAAGCTGGAACTGTCAGGAGTGGACCACCACATCTCCGAGTGGATACTGGACTACCTCACTGACCGCCCACAGTACGTGAGGACACAGGGCTGTGTCTCTGACAGGCTGGTCTGCAGTACGGGGGCCCCACAGGGAACTGTGCTGGCACCGTTCCTCTTCACCCTCTACACTGCAGACTTCTCCATCAACTCCCCACGCTGCCATCTGCAGAAGTTCTCTGACGACTCTGCCATAGTTGGCCTCATCACAGGTGAGGATGACTCAGAGTACAGACAGTGGACTCAGGACTTTGTGGACTGGTGCCAGCGGAACCACCTCCTGATCAACGCCGCTAAAACCAAGGAGCTGGTGGTGGATTTCCGCAGGCGCAGACCCACCACACGGACACCGGTGAACATCCAGGGAGTGGACATTGAGATAGTGGACTCTTATAAGTACCTGGGTGTTCACCTAAACAATAAACTGGGCTGGACTCATAACACTGATGCGCTCTACAGGAAGGGTCAGAGCAGACTCTACCTGCTGAGAAGGCTGAGGTCTGTTGGAGTGCAGGGGACACTCCTGAAGACCTTCTATGACTCTGTGGTGGCATCAGCCATCTTTTATGCAGCAGTATGTTGGAGCAGCAGCTTGTCTACAGCTGAGAGGAAGAGGATAGACAAGCTCATCAGGAAAGCGAGCTCTGTCCTAGGATGTCCTCTCGACTCAGTGCAGGTGGTGGGAGACAGAAGGACTCTGACCAAAATAACATCACTGATGGACAAAGTCTCCCATCCCATGCATGAAACTGTTGCTGAGCTGGAGAGCTCCTTCAGTGACAGACTGCTGCATCCTAAATGCACAAAGGAGCGTTACCGCAGATCCTTCCTCCCAGCAGCTGTAAGACTTTATAACCATCACTGCTCCCAACAAAAACCACAATAGCCTGCACAATGTAGGATAATATATAATATACTGTAAATAGTCCGGCCTGTTAAGGTTCAACACACAGGCACATCATGTACATTGTATATAGTGTTATTATTAGTAGTATTAAGGTTAATCTTGTTTGTTGATTTTATATATATTCTTTTCTTAATAGTGTAAATTATTATATCTTTATTTATATTTATAATAACTGCGGCTGCTGTTACACCCAAATTTCCCCTCTGTGGGACAATAAAGGCTGTTTCTTCTTCTTCTTCTTCTTCTTCTTCTTCTTCTTCTTATCTTCACGAGTTAAGAGAGGTCAAAGATATTGAACGGGCGCTTTTTGAAATGGGGAACAGTGTTATTGGTGTCAAACAATCATCTGTTGACCATGTGATAAACCAGAAGTATCATCTGTGGATTTAACTTCATTGTGTGCATTTAAATCGAAACTGCATACTTTTTTTGACTGATTCCATCGTTTGTACTTGATTATATATACTTATATACTTAATTTATGTTATAAAATTTTAAATTATTTTATGTCTATGAACATGTAACTATGTGACGTTTGTATTTCTGTTTTACATGATTATATTCTGCTACGCATTATCTTAGTCTGATCATCCATGAAAAAATAAGAGATTTTTAACCTCAAGGGATCCTTTCCTTGCTAAAAAGCACCTTAGTTTGATATCACTATAGTGGACTTAAGTAATTTTTCATTGTATCATGTCACTGTTTGTTGATGCGCAAAGTCTGCAACAAGATGTTTTTTAAAATAAAAGTTTGTAGTGCAGTACTGGTGAGACAGCAGCGTTTTTATACACAAATCTGCACACTGTCTCCTGTCTAAGTATTGATCAGACACTCGATGGGTCGTATAGTTATGATCCATGCTACAAAGACCAAAAACATAATGTATTTATATATTTTTGTTTTTAAAAGCACGTGTTACAGATGGGTTATTGAGGTTAAAAGGGGGAAAAAAAAAAAAGAAAAGTCCACGCAACTCTTCTCATAAATCTTAAATGTTTTAAAGCATCTTTGTACTTCAGCACATCTGTTATCAACAATATCCATCCATCCATTCGCTTCCGCACATCCTGTTAAGGGTCGCGGGGGGGGCTGTCATAGGGCGAGAGGCAGGGTACACCCTGAACAGGTCGCCAGCCTGTTGCAGGGACAACACAGAGAGACAGACGACCTTTCCCACACACATTTTCATGCTCTCATTTACACCTATGGGGAATTTAGATTAGCCAATTAAACTAACCCCAGTAAGTGCATGTCTTTGGAATGTGGGAGGAAACCGGAGTACCCGGAGGAAACCCACGCAAGCACGGGGAGAACATGCAAACTCCACACAGAGAGAGGGAGAGGCCTGGGCCAAGGTGGAATTGAACCCAGGCCTTCCAGATGGTATTCTAACTGTGAGGCAGCAGTGCTAACCACTGCGCCACCGTGCTGCCCTATCTTAAAGATAATTACCCACCTATTCATCTGCAGGTTGAGCCATAAAGACTTTATATGTTCATATATCATA
The DNA here is from genome assembly GCF_007364275.1 of Archocentrus centrarchus. Classification (NCBI taxonomy): domain Eukaryota; kingdom Metazoa; phylum Chordata; class Actinopteri; order Cichliformes; family Cichlidae; genus Archocentrus; species Archocentrus centrarchus. The sequence goes on from NW_022060259.1 coordinate 42,259, forward strand.
CCAGTCATTTCACAAATCCATGGCGGACACGCGGGACTAGTGAACGAACACAAAGTAGTTTTGTTTATCTCCACAGGTTGTATATCACTCCTATTGTGTTTTCAGTTTAAAGCAGCTGTATAAGAGAGAGAAAAGCATCAGCTATATTCTAACAGCACACTTGAAAGAAAGTTCAAAGTTTACTCAAACAGTGCTGCACCCGCACATCTACTATGAAATGGGTGAATATCAGTTAGGATTAGCTACCAGGCTTCTGTTTTATGAGTAAAATCATTTGTACTGAATTATATTACTTAAAACTATGATGTGAAGGTAATACCATCACACAAGGTTGTGATGTTCATGTATCCAAAAATCAAAAACATTCAGAGCTCTGAAAGCATTATTGGTTCAGGTTCCTTTATACACACTTTACAAGATTTGTCCCAATAAAGCTCACAGATTAAGCAAAATGGACTCTAAGCAATGCAAAATTCCCACAGATTGGAGAAGGAGATAACTCAGAAAGCCACAAACCATACCAACACCGACAGAAGCCCCACACTATTGTAACATCCCCCTATCACACCCCCCACCAGACTATCATCACCACTTCTCCACCAACAGGTCAGTACTACCCCACAGCACACCCCCCATACCAACAGTTCTGCGCTTGATTTAAAGTTACAGTCTGATGTTTAAATTTGTAGCAGTAAAACCCCAAAAGTTTTTATAGGAATGAAAGGCCTATGAATTTACCGCTGTTTTATTTCCTTTCACGCCAACCATCATGAGTTATGATTGAGTAAATTAGCCACGTATTTTCAGAGCCTACACCAGCTGTAAGTGGAATCTGAAACTAAGTTAGATAAAAAAATAATGAAGTTGCACGAGGGTTGTAGGCTTCACACTTACTTCATACCTGATAGGGCAATACCAGGCTCATGTAGTTGAAGAAACAATTTTAAAACATTTATTTAACAAGATACAGTCACACGTATTTTGTTGTAGTCAAACAGGGCTTGTGCACTTAGTTTGTAACCACAAGTTTATTCTGTAGTGAAGATCATGAATTTTTTTTACATGTGTAACAGTTTTAATGATCAGATACACATGAACAGATGTGATTAATGTGACAAGAAAAAGCTGAAAAGAGTCATTAGTTTGCACATTTTGTAGGTGGGGAAAAAAAAAAAGCACAGAAAAGTCCTTTTTTTTGGAACACAAAACTATAACTTTTAACCCGTACACAAAAACGGTGTATCACTCCTGCTTTATGAACGTTTATTCCATCACATAACACAAAAAAACTACATAAGACATCAAATGATTTATACACATAAGCGTATCATACAATCAATTTTTCTCGTAAAATGTTTGTTACTGTAATGTTACAGCCTGTCTCAAACTGAGGCGGTGTTTGAGGGGGTCCACCATTCAGGTACATAGGCTATGTCCTCATCCTGAATCCAGAGTGGCTCAGGATCAGAGGCTTTCTCCTCACCCCGGATACGGTTACGTGGGATGTCTAACATTGCAGCTACAGCGAAATCCCATCCCTTGTTCTTGTTGGTGTGGATACGACTGCAACGTGTGTGGAAGTTTTGGGTCGCACCACGAACATGGGCATATTGCTGTCTGTGGGCCGCTCCACCATGGCAGATCACATGACGAATCCTTAAGCGGATCGGGGACATGTGTTTTCTCATTACCCGTGGACCCGATGGTGCCCTCTGATTTCTTTGCCTCGCTGTGTGGCTGGTTAGGATTGTCTGACAGGTCATCTTCAGACTTAAGTGACTGAGGGTCAGATGTTTTCTGTGGTCCACTGAAAGGAGGCCAGGCCCACTCTGTTGCATCGATGCGTGGTGAAGGATTAAAATGCCACAAATCTTCCTCATCATCCTCGCTGGGTTCGATAGTCCAGGGTTGCGGAGGCGAGGTACTCCAGACCGACGCCTCGTCACCATCAAACCATTTTTCAGATGTAGGGACGCAGTATTCAGAGACTTCAGAGTTTTCACTGACTGTACTGTTTGTACTTTGTTCGTCGAGGGTTGTCTGATCCGAAGAGTTGTAAGACGCCATATTCTCGTTCCAGAGTCTGTGTTGTGAAAATATATGACCCCACAACAATCGACCACGGCTTTTAAAGACCTCCTGTGAAAGGGGGGAAGGGTGTCATGGTAAAAACAGGCATTGTGTTACTAGCGTCTAAACTGGCTGTAAATTCATGCATAGTCTATGGTATGTGTGTTTGATTCCTTGGGAGAAACAAAATCACTAATAAAATGATAATATAACAGTTTCTGACACATAGGGTGAAATAAAAGCGCCACTGAGATCATATGTTTCCATACCGACTTCTCTTTATTAGTACCCTGCTAAATCCTAGGGTTAGAAATTAAAAAAAAATCGTTCATCACATATACAAGGTGTTGAATAATCAAACCCTATAGAGCATTATGTCCCTCAGATTGATGCCTTACTTATCCTTGGATGTGTAGGCTTAGAGCAGTACGGAGAGCCTTCAAACGTCCCACTCACCAATTTGGATTTGGAAGACATAAAGTTAGGGATAGATCAGGGGGGCCATACATATATAGTTATGTCAGTATTACAGATCTAGACTGTAGTTTTTTTGTGTTATGTGATGGAATAAACATTCATAAAGCAGGAGTGATACACCGTTTTTGTGTACGGGTTAAAAGTTATAGTTTTGTGTTCCAAAAAAGAAAAAAAGGACTTTTCTGTGCTTTTTTTTTTCCCACCTACAAAATGTGCAAACTAACGACTCTTTTCAGCTTTTTCTTGTCACATTAATCACATCTGTTCATGTGTATCTGATCATTAAAACTGTTACACATGTAAAAAAAATTCATGATCTTCACTACAGAATAAACTTGTGGTTACAAACTAAGTGCACAAGCCCTGTTTGACTACAACAAAATACGTGTGACTGTATCTTGTTAAATAAATGTTTTAAAATTGTTTCTTCAACTACATGAGCCTGGTATTGCCCTATCAGGTATGAATCATCAGAATCAGAATCTTTATTGTCATTGTACACAGAAGTTGCACAACGAAATTTAAAATGCATTCCTTTCTAGGTGCCTCAGACAATAAATAATAAAATAATAAAAATATGAGTGATAAAAATGATTACTAAAATACAGTGCACAATAGTAAATTAACAGACGAATCTAGCCCCAATACACACACCAACGCACGCACACAGTCAGCACTACCACCCCACATCACTGTCCAAACCACACAGAGTTCAGTTCAATGATAGCCCTGGCATAAAAGCTGTTCCTCAGTCTGTTTGTTCTGGCCTTCATTGTCCTGAAACGTCTGCCTGATGGCAGTAGCTGAAACAAGGAGTGTCCAGGGTGTGAGGGGTCCTGGAGGATGTTCTGTGCCCTCCTCTGGCAGCGGGCATTGAACAGTTCCTGGAGGGAGGGCAGGGGACAGCCTATGATCTTTTGAGCCGTGTTGATGATTCGCTGGAGTGTTTTCCTGTCTGCTGCTGTGCAGCTGTTGAACCACACGCACAGACAGTAGGTCAGGATGCTCTCTACACAGCAACGGTAGAAGGACACCAGCAGATTCTGGGTCAGATGGTTGCTCCTAAGAACCCTCAGGAAATGCAGTCTCTGTTGGGCCTTCCTGTAAATGCTGGTCGTATTGATACTCCAGGTCAAATCATCCTGCAGATGTACTCCCAGGAACCTAAAATCTGAAACCAGCTCCACTTCATCCCCCTCGATGAACAGAGGTTGAATGACATGTGTTGTCCTCCTAAAGTCTACTACCATCTCCTTTGTCTTAGTGGTGTTCAGGATCAAGTTATTCTCACTGCACCACCTTGACAGCCGCTGCACCTCGTCCCGGTATGCTGACTCATCCCCGCCTGATATGAGCCCCACCACAGTGGTGTCATCCGCAAACTTAATGATGCAGTTACTGGCATGTATGGAGGTGCAGTCATGTGTGTAGAGGGTGAAGAGTAGGGGACTCAGCACACAGCCCTGTGGAGAGCCGGTGCTGAGGCTGATGGCTGAAGAGAGGTGGGGACCTACTCTTACCCTCGGAACGGTCTGTCAGGAAGTCCTTGATCCAAAGACAGGTGGAGCGTGGTATCCCCAGATCTGACAGTTTAGTCACCAGTCTGCCAGGAAGGATGGTGTTAAACACCGAGCTGAAGTCCACAAAGAGCAGCCGAGCGTAGTTCCCCCCCTGCTCCAGGTGAGAGAAGGCAGAGTGGAGGGCCGTGGCAATGGCGTCCTCTGTGGACCGGTTGGCTCTGTAGGCAAACTGGTGGGGGTCTAGTCTGGGAGAGAGACTGGAGATGACGTGAGCCCGGACAAGCTTTTCAAAGCACTTCATAACAATTGGTGTGAGTGCTACTGGCCTGTAGTCATTCAAACCTCTGATAGTGTTCTTCTTGGGGATGGGGACGATAATGGAGGACTTCAGGCAGGAAGGGACAGCAGGCTGGCTCAGGGACTGGTTAAAAATGCTGGTAAAAATACCAGCCAGCTGAGCCGCACAGACCTTCAGTATCCGTCCAGAGACACCATCGGGCCCCACAGCTTTCCTGGGGTTCACAGTTTCCAGCATACGCCTCACCTCTTGCTCTTGCAGCCTGAGAATGCTGCTGCTGCCTGCTGAGGGATGTTGGATGGCTGTCTCTGATTGCTGTACCTCAAAGCGTGCAAAGAAGCTGTTCAGCTCCTCTGCCAGATTGATGTTACGCTGATCAACTAACAGGCTGGGTTTGTAGTTCAAAATATGCCGAACCCCTTGCCACACCTGCCTGAAGTCGTGGCTCTGGAAACAGTCCTCAATCCTCCTCTTATACACAGCCTTGGCCTCCCTGATGCCCCTCTTCAGGTTGGCTCTGGCAGCGCTGTAAAGCGCCCCATCACCAGCTCTGAAGGCGATGTTCCTTTCTCTGAGTAAGCTCTGCACCTTTCCATTCATCCATGGCTTTCTATTTGGAAAAACCCGGATATTCTTGTCCACAGTTACAGTGTCGGTGCAGAACTTGATGTAGTCCAGAACAGCCGAGGTATACTGCTCCAGGTCCTGGTGCTTGAATACGTCCCAGTCAGTTGTTTCAAAGCAGTCCTGCAGCTGTTGAGAGGCACCTTCAGGCCAGGTCTGAACAGTCTTAGATGTAGAAAGAGCAGTTTTGCTGAGGGGGGTGTATGCTGGAATCATAAGCAGGGACAGATGGTCTGACTGGCCCAGATGTGGCAGTGGCACAGCCCTGAAACCCAGCTTGATGTTAGAGTAGACTTTATCCAGTGTGTTGTTCCCTCTTGTAGGGCATTTAACATGCTGATGGAACTTGGGTAGAACAGTCTTTAAATCGACATGGTTAAAGTCTCCTGCAATGATGTGTACAGCCTCAGGATATCTGCTCTGTTGACTGCAAACCCTGTCATGTAAGAGACTAACAGCCGAGTTAGCATTAGCATCAGGGGGAAGATAAACAACAGTGATCAAAACAGCTGTAAACTCACGGGGCAGATAGATGGGCCTGCATTTAACAGTCATGTACTCCAGGTCCGGAGAGCAGTGGCTGTTCACAGTCATACTGTCTGTACACCAGCTGTTGTTTACATACAAGCACACACCCCCTCCTCTGCTCTTACCGGAGGTCCGCATTCTGTCATGCCGGTGCGTTGTCCTGCCGGCTAGCTCGATGGCTGCATCAGGAATGGATGAATGAAGCCAGGTCTCAGTGAAGAGCAAAACGCAGCAGTCCTTCATGGTCCTGTTTGTAGCCACCAGCAGTCTCAACTCATCCATTTTATTCGGGAGTGATCTTACATTGGCGAGGAAAACACTGGGTAACGGAGGTCTATGAGGCCGTTTACATAGCCTCTCCAAAACGCCAGCTCTGCCGCCTCTTTTCTGCCTCCTTTCTCTGCGCCGTCTCCGTCTGCGACCCCCCCCCCACAGGGATGATGAACCACAAAGAGCCAGGTGGTCTGGCGATGTCCACCGGGATGTTGTGAGAGTGGAGGAAGTCAGCCATAACCGCCTGCTCACTTTGTGCTCCTATATGTAGGAGTTCGTGCCGTCTGTATGTTATAATGTCCGCCCGACATAATGGTGATGTGTTGAGCCACAGTTGAAGCACACATAACAACATACACAATTTCACAGAGCACCGAAAAGGAGAGCACTGAGCCGCTGCGACTATGCGTGCCGCCATCTTATGTCCATTATTAAGTAAGTGTGAAGCCTACAACCCTCGTGCAACTTCATTATTTTTTTATCTAACTTAGTTTCAGATTCCACTTACAGCTGGTGTAGGCTCTGAAAATACGTGGCTAATTTACTCAATCATAACTCATGATGGTTGGCGTGAAAGGAAATAAAACAGCGGTAAATTCATAGGCCTTTCATTCCTATAAAAACTTTTGGGGTTTTACTGCTACAAATTTAAACATCAGACTGTAACTTTAAATCAAGCGCAGAACTGTTGGTATGGGGGGTGTGCTGTGGGGTAGTACTGACCTGTTGATGATCATTTGGGAAAAAACACATGTAAGGAGAGACAATGAGCTCGATTGTTTTGATCGGGGACACGTGTACGTCATTATCACACGTCAGCGCAAACACGCACGCAAACACGCACGCACACACGCACGCACACCTCACACGCACGCGCAAGGCTTTTTTCACACCTAGGTGTGAATGGGCCGCCTCACTATAACTACTACCACCTATTGGCAAAACAAAATGGCATGTGTTATACGCTAGTGTACTGCTGATTCCAGGTTCACTGCATCCAGAGATCTGTATAAACTTCAGGCATTGCTCATGCTTCAGAGTGAGAATTGTGACTTCTCATTCAACAGCAACCCCTTCTGGCATACTGATTAGCCATGAAACATGAACTGCTTATAAAAGGCCTGGGAAAGCTCAGAAACTCATGAAATTTGCCACACATGTCCATCATGATGATGGCTTTCGGGTTTTATGGATCTGATCATAAAATATGGCAAAATGACTCAACAGCACCAATTACAACATAAGTCCCATCATTCCCAAGAGTTGCATCTTTTGCCAGCGAGGATTACATTTGGCAGGAGCAGGTGGTGAGGGCCTTTTATCGCTGCTTTCAGATTTTATTATAATTATTATTATTATTATTATTATACAAAACAAGGGGCCAAGAAGCACAAATGCAAAAGTGGACTCATGAGCAGACAGTGGGCAAACTGAAGGTTTTGAAGATCTTTAACTGTATCAGAGTAGTTAGTTAAGGGGAAATGTAGTTAAGTAAGATTTTCATTGTTTGGAGGCTGGTTTCACTGAAGGACTACATAGTATTATCAGCATGTGTAAATTATGTTTTTAAAATGTTATAATTGCCAAATACAATAAAAAATAATTAACTTTAACCTGTGAAAGGTATGCCCGTGTGATCCAGTTTCAACCTTAAAACGGTTTGAACAATGCCACGAAGCACCAGAGTGATGCACCTCTATGTTTATTTTTGCCACATACAATATGGCGGCAATGTTGATGTACAATTCAGCCCTTAAAACTAAGCGTAGGAAGACATGCCCCCCCCCCCCCCCCCCCCACACACACACACACACACACACACATATAGGCACACACTTGCCAGTGATATGTTGTGTGCATGTGTATGTGAGTGTATGAAGTGTAAAGGATGAGTATGACTGTGTGAAATCTATTCAGTTGAATTCAATTCAATTTTATTTATATAGCGCCAAATCACAACAAACAGTTGCCTCAAGGCGCTTTGTATTGTGGGTAAAGATCCTACAATAATACAGAGAAAACCCAACAGTCAAAACGACCCCCTATGAGCAGCACTTGGCGACAGTGGGAAGGAAAAACTCCCTTTTAACAGGAAGAAACCTCCAGCAGAACCAGGCTCAGGGAGGGGCAGTCATCTGCTGCGACCGGTTGGGCTGAGGGGAGAGAAAGACATGCTGTGGAAGAGAGCCAGAGATTAATAACAATTAATGATTAAATGCAGAGTGGAGTATAAACAAAGTAAATAAGGTGAATGAAAAGAAACAGTGCATTATGGGAACCCCCCAGCAGCCTAGGCATATAGCCTAACCAACTAAGGGATGGTTCAGGGTCACCTGATCCAGTCCTAACTATAAGCTTTATCAAAAAGGAAAGTTTTAAGCCTAATCTTAAAATAGAGAGGGTGTCTGTCTCCTGAATCCAAGCTGGAAGCTGGTTCCACAGAAGAGGCGCCTGAAAGCTGAAGGCTCTGCCTCCCATTCTACTCTTAAGTATCCTAGGAACCACAAGTAAGCCAGCAGCCTGAGAGTGAAGTGCTCTATTTGGGTGATATGGGACTATAAGGTCTTTAAGATAAAACCTGTAGGGGCCTGTAGTTGAGGAGAAGGATTTTAAATTCTATTCTAGATTTAACAGTGAGCCAATGAAGAGAATATAATATGGCAGAAATATGCTCTCTCTTTCTAGTCCCTGTCAGTACTCTAGCTGCAGCATTCTGAATCAGCTGAAGGCTTTTCAGGGAGCTTTTAGGACAGCCTGATAATAATGAATTACAATAGTCCACCCTAGAAGTAATAAATGCATGAATTAGCTTTTCAGCATCACTCTGAGAAAGGATGTCTCTAATTTTAGAAATATTGTGCAAATGCAAAAAAGCGATCCTACATATTTGTTTAATATGTGCATTGAAGGACATATCCTGGTCAAAAATGACTCCAAGATTTCTCACAGTGTTACTGGAGGCCAAGGTAATGCCATCCAGAGTAAGTATCTAGTTTGACACCATGTTTCTAAGATTTGTGGGGCCGAGAACAAGAATTTCAGTTTTATCTGAATTTAGAAGCAGGAAATTAGAGGTCATCCAGGCCTTAATGTCTTTAAGACATTCCTGCAATTTAACTAATTGATGTGCATCATCTGGCTTCATTGATAGGTAAAGCTGAGTATCATCTGCATAACAATGAAAATTGATGCAGTGCTTTCTAATAATACTGCCTAAGGGAAGCATGTATAATGTAAATAAAATTGGTCCTAGCACAGAACCCTGTGGAACTCCATAATTAACCTTAGTGTCTGAAGAAGACTCCCCATTTACACGAACAAATTGGAGTCTATTAGATAAATATGATTCAAACCACTGCAGTGCAGTACCTTTAATACCTATAGTATGCTCTAATCTCTCTAATAAAATGTTATGGTCAACAGTATCAAAAGCTGCACTGAGGTCCAACAGGACAAGAACAGAGATGAGTCCACTGTCAGAGGCTGTAAGAAGATCATTTGTAACCTTCACTAATGCTGTTTCTGTACTGTGATGAATTCTGAAACCTGACTGAAACTCTTCAAATAAACCGTTCCTCTGCAGATGATCAGTTAGCTGTTTTACAACTACTCTTTCAAGAATCTTTGAGAGAAAAAGAAGGTTGGAGATTGGCCTATAATTGGCTAAGACAGCCGAGTGAAGTGATGGCTTTTTAAGTAGCGGTTTAATTACAGCCACCTTGAAGGCCTGTGGTACATAGCCAACTAATAAGACAGATTGATCATTTTTAAGATAGAAGCATCAATAATTGGAAAGACTTCTTTGAACAGTCTAGTAGGAATGGGATCTAATAAACATGTTGCTGGTTTGGAGGAAGTAACTATTGAAGTTAACTCCGAAAGATCAACTGGAGCGAAAGAGTCTGAACAAATACCAGCAGTGCTGAAAGCAGCCGAACATGAAGAAAAATCTTTGAGATGGTTATGAATAATTTTTTCTCTAATGTCTAAAATTATTATTTGTAAAGAAATCCATGAAGTCATTACTAGTTAAAGTGAAAGGAATACTCGATTCTACAGAGCTCTGACTCTTTGTCAGCCTGGCTACAGTGCTGAAAATAAACCTGGGGTTGTTCTTATTTTCTTCAATTAATGATGAGTAGTAAGATGTCCTAGCTTCACTGAGGGCTTTTTTTTTAGAGCAACAAACTCTTTTTCCAGGCTAAATGAGCGTCTTCTAATTTAGTGAGACACCATTCCCTCTCCAGCTTTCGGGTTATCTGCTTTAAGCTGTGCGTTTGTGAATTATACTACGGAGTCAGGCACTTCTGATTTGAAGCTTTCCTTTTCAGAGGAGCCACAGTATCCAAAGTTATACGCAGTGAGGATGTAAAACTATTGACGAGGTAATCTACCTCACTGGGAGCAGAGTTTAGGAAGCTGCTCTGCATTGTGTTGGCACATGGCACTGAAGAGCATAACAATGAAGGAATTATATCCTTAAACTTAGTTACAGCACTTTCAGAAAAACGTCTACTGTAATAAAACTTATTCCCCACTGCTGTGTAATCCATTAAGTAAATGTTACTAAGAAATGATCAGACAGGAGGGGGCTTTCAGGGAATACTGTTAAGTCTTCAGTTTCTATGCCATATGTCAAGACAAGATCCAGAGTATGAGTAAAGTGGTGGGTGGGCTCCTTTACAGGAGCCAGTTGAATCTAATAATAGATTAAATGCAGTGTTGAGACTGTCATTTTCAGCATCTACATGGATGTTAAAATCACCCGCTATAATTATTTCAGATAATTATATTAGATATAATTATCTGAAATGAGCACTAAATCAGATAATAAAAGTCTGAGAAATCAGACAGAAACTCTGAGTAAGGACCAGGTGAACAATGGACAATAACAAATAAAACAGGTTTTTGATTTTCCCTCTTAGGGTGGACAAGACTAAGAGTCAGGCTTTCAAAAGAATTAAAACTCTGTCTGGGTCTTTGATTGATTAATAAGTTGGAATTGAAGATTGTGGCTACTCCTCCTCCTCAACCTGTGCTTCGAGCATTCTGACAGTTACTGTGACTCGGGCGTGTTGATTCATTTAAACTACCATAGTCATCCTGCTGTAACCAGGTTTCTGTAAGGCAGAATAAATCAATACGTTGATCAATTATTAAATCATTTACTAACAGGGATTTGGAAGAGAGACTTAATGTTTAATAATCCACATTTAATTGTTTTTATCCTTTGGTGCAGTTGATAAAACTATATCATTTATTGTTTTTGCATTTTTATGCTTAAATAGTTTTTTTTGCTGATTTTAGCTTTGTTTTTTTGTTGTCTGGGAGCAGGCACCGACCCTATAGGGATGGGGTTTTGGGGGGATATACAGTGCTATTAAATTTTACGGGACTTGTGTTATGATCCAGGATCCATCCCCTCCCACTGGAGTGTATGTGGGTGTGTGCTTTGTTTCTTTCCTCCCTCCAGTGTGTGTGTGTGTGTGTGTGTGTGTGTGTGTGTGTATTGGCGGTCATAGTTGGAACCTACTGATTGGCCAGGTTGAGGAAGAAAAAGTCTGTATAGGTCCTCAGTTTCCACCTTTTGTTTTTAGAATTGCAAAAGCCTCTTGGATGATGAAACGTGTCCAAAAAAACTTTAAGAAATCCAGTTGCCTTTTTTTCTCAGGCCCTTAACAGAGCCCATTCTTTTCATGCTCATTCTTTTTATCAGCATGGCCTAAATTCCATGTGGACTCATTCACATTCACTCATGGGGTTTCTAGGGTACTTGTATCGACTGTGGTCACAGCTGAATGTAATACAGTGCACTAATGTGTGGTACTTACTCAGGTACTACCACCCTGAGGTTGGAGTTGATGATGCCATCATCTACCTAATGCAGCGAGCATACTCCCACTTGGATAAACCAGGAAACACCGTACGGATCATGTTTTTTGATTTTTCAAGTGCTTTTAACACCATTCAGCTTTACCTGCTGAGGCAGAAGCTCAAAAACATGCAGGCTGATGCCTCCATGATCTCCTAGATTATGGATTACCTGACAAACAGACTGCAGTTTGTGCGGCTGAAGGGATGTGAGTCTGATTGGGTGGTCAGCAGTACAGGAGCACCACAGGGGACTGTACTCTCACCTTTCCTCTTCATCTTGTACACCTTTAGGGTGGCTGTAGCTCAGTAGGTAGAGCAGGTCACCTACTGATCGGAAGGTCAGCGGTTTGATTCCTGGCTACTCCAGGCTACATGCCAATGTATCCTTGGGCAAGATACTTAACCCCAAGTTGCTCTCCGACCATCCTGTCGGAGTATGAATGTGTGTGAATGCTAGTTAATTAAAAGCACTTAGCTTAGTATAAACATGGAAGTGCTTGTATGAATGTGAGTGCATGGGTAAATGTAAACATGTTGTGTAAGCACTTTGAGTGCTCTGACTGAGTAGAAAAGCGCTATATAAGAGCTAGTCCATTTACCTTGGATTTTCAGTATAATGCAGTGTTTTGTCATCTACAGAAATTTTCTGATGACTCTGCAATTGTAGGGTGTATCAGTGGTGGACAGGAGACTGAATACTGGTATTCTGGTAGAGTGCTTTGTAGAGTGGTGTGGAAACAACCATCTCCTTCTGAATGTTAGTAAGATGAAGGAGATGGTAGTGGACTTTAGGAAGACGACTACTGCATCAAATACTGTATCCATTCTGGGAGAAGAGGTGGGGGTGGTGGAGAGTTACAGATACTTGGGAGTTCACTTGGACAACAGACTGGACTGGAGGTGTCACATGGAAGGTGTATACAGGAAGGGACAGAGTAGACTCTACTTCTTGAGGAAGCTTAGGTCCTTTGGTGTGTGTAGCAAGATTTTGCACATCTTCTACAAGTCTGTTGTTGAAAGTGCAATTTTCTTTGCAGCTGTCTGTTGGGGAAGTGGTGGAGCCAGAGACCTAAAGAGACTAAATGAACTCTTAAAGAAGGCTGGATCAGTTCTTGGAATTGCTCTAGAGCCCTTGGAGACGACTGTGGAGAAAAGAATGCTACACAAATTGATAAAAATAATGGAAAACACAATGCACCCTTTGCATGATCTACTGAGAAAACAGAGGAGGCTTTTACAGCTTCGTTGCACTAAGGACCGCTACAGGAAATCATTCCTACCCACTGCAATAACTTTATATAATGACTCATTCCTGTCTCGATAAAGAGGTTTCATATACCTATCACGAAATTGCTCACTGCACATTGTGCAGTTTCTATTAATGATCGTTGGCGTATTCTGTGTATACATGTATATATGAGGGTTTTTATAGTTTTTATATCTTCGGGGATGAATAAAGTATCTATCTATCTATCTATCTATCTATCTATCTATCTATCTATCTATCTATCTATCTATCTATCTATCTATCTATCTATCTATCCATCTATCCATCTATCCATCTATCCATCCATCCATCCATCCATCCATCCATCCATCCATCCATCTATCTAACTATCTAACTAACTAATCTAATTTGTGTTCCAGAAATACAAACAACAGAAACAAACAGGGGGGACAGGTGTCTGAGGTCGTGCAGCCATTTTGCCGGCACTACCTTTAGCAGGAAAACAAAAAGAGATACACTGGGATAGGTAGGTTAAAAAAAAATCATCTCGTATTGTGTTCATTATGAACACCTTACGAGGGTCCAAAAAAACACCTCAGCAAAGCAGCAGCACATTTAAAGCCTGGAGAGCACTAGGGTGGGTAGGGGAGGGGCTGCCAGCAGAGACGAGCAGGATGCTGTGATGGCCACACAGCTTCCAGACCAGCAGTTCATGATAATGTTCATGATAAGATGGTACAGTCAGCCTTGGTTGCCAGGATACCAGTTCATACAGGTCACAACATGGGGCGGGGGTGAAGAGCATCTGTTTCCATAACATCTCCAAGAGGCGATTAGATAGACAGCATCCAAGGCCGTCTAGGAGCCAAATTCCAAATACTGCAATTGTTTTGGTTCAGGCCGTCATAACTATTTGCTGACAGACTTACAGTTTTCTGGTTACCTCTCAGAAGTCCAATAATCCGAATTTGGTTCTACTCCGCCATGTAGAACAGACACTCCAATATATATATATATATATATATATATATATATATATATATATATATATATATATATATATATATATATACATACATGTCATGTGTATCTAGCTCTGTCCCCTTATTTCTTTTGTTCTCTCCTTTTTTCTTCTTTCTCTCTTTTTCTTACACTTTCCTTCCTGTCTGTCAGACCTGGCAGTCATATTGTATGAACAATGACCAAAATTAATGAATAAATAAAAAAGACAAACTTTAACAAGAGTAGCCTATAGAGAACATATAGAGCTCTTCTTGTAAAGGCAAATATGTTTGGCACAACAATGCATTCGGATTATGATTCCATTTGCAAAAACTGCCAGACATGACAGGCATTAAAAAAAGGTGGGAAAGGTTCATAGGAGTGTGGAAAGGGTTTATAAAGCCTTAGAAAGAAAGAAATATAACACCAGTACGTTACGGATTTTCACCTTTCTCTGGAACATAACCCCCGTGATAGGTGAGGTAGCTAGTGATGGTAAGATGAAGCCCTGTAAATCTGGCCAGCTGATTCACCAACAGCCCGATCCCATGAAGCCCCGTTTAACAGCTCATTTAGGAGTGCTGACATCTGCTGGACGTTTGATGTACAGCATTCCTGCTGTTTTGTTATATGTTGATGGATGGATGTTTTAGCATAATTATGCAATTTTTATGTCAAAATCTCCATTTGAGGTATTGTAAAACCAGATGAAATAAATTTATACTGATCGTGGTATATCAAAATATCATTAGATCAGTTGTGGTATATCAATAAAATGTATTGTATATAGACAGTCGGTGGTGTGTTTGTGGATAAACAGTTACAGGAAATACTTGGGTAGAGGTGGGGGTACTTTATTTATTTCTATTCACAAATAAAAACTTTTCAGTGTTGGGGCTCAGGCAATTTCTTCTTTTTGGTATAACTTCCCCAGCTTTAGAAAACACTCTTACAGAAGACTTAAGAAGCAGGGGTGTGCTGAAACTGAAGATCTAATGCGTACAGGTGAGGATCCAGGCACTTCTAATTATGCTGAAATAGCAGTGAATCAGACTCAACGCAGGGTGATATGAGTTGAGTCTGATCCACTTCCTCTATTTTCCTCTATTTTTTTCAGCAACTCGAATCACATAATGAGGTAGTCACGTGAATTCAGAAAACGGGGCCTCAGTTGGGTTTTGTTATGTGATATTCTGAAAAACAATGCGGGTCTCGACAAGTGCTTCATTTGGACATGCCTCCTTTGCTCGACACAGGCCTTGGGGCTTTGGTGCCAGATGTAACATCACTGCTGACAGCCACCTCACCCCTCTCCTTGTCTTCTCCTCAATACAAACAGCCAGCCATTTTGCTAGTGATTTTGAGTGAGTAGAGTGTGCTAAATTGTATTCCTGGTCCTGTTATTGGTAACCAGGAGTTTTGTAATTAGTTTTGTATATAGTAAGTTGTAAACATTGTAAATCACTGTATATATTGAGTACTGCAGCAGTCAAGTGGGAGTGAGAAGCCATTTTTGGGGACACCAGTTATCTCAAAATCCATATAGATGAAGCCACTTAAAATTGCTGCTCCCAGCCCACTGACAGCCGGCTGGAAGAAGTGCATCAAAGCCAGAACAAACAGACTCAAGAACAGTTTCTTCGCCAGAGCAATCACCACCCTGAACTCTCACACTCACCCACCGTAACTGTGCAACACCCACATCTCTGTGCAATATTATATTATTCATACTGAACAATATCTAACATTCCTATATTGTGTAATATCCAGTATTCATTCACTAGTGCAATATTCATTCACCAAGTGCAATATTCATCATCTTCATTATTATATGTATACACATATTTACTTTTCTTACAATGTACAGATGCACCAATGTATGTATATATTTTTATACATTCTATTTTTTGTATATTTTACACATTGTTTATTTCTGTATATCTCTTGATTATATTGATTATACTAGATTATAATATTTTTATTTTAGAGAGTTTGATTTTCTGTTACATGGCACTGAACAGGAGTGGCCCTCCAATCTCATTGTACATCCTGTATAATGACAATAAAGGCATTCTATTCTATTCTATTCTATTCTAAGTCCCCCTCCTTCTTCTGGGCATCTCTACTTCCCAGCATGACCATAACTTTCCCTCAATTGCATAGTATCACCAAGAGATAGCGCTTTCTTCACAAAAACTTTGACTTCTGTGATTCACAAATGCTTTGTTAACATTTCATGCTGAAATATTTTAACTGTCTAAAACAAAGCTGCAACCAATGGTGGAACAAGTTTGGAAAATCTCAAATAGATGCATAAATTTTTAGTCAGTATGACCTTTCACACATTTTCCACTGTAAATCACCAAACATGCTTTTGATCAATTTATTTCTGTGAATCTAATAAGTAAATAAATAAATAGATTTTTTTTTTTAAAGTAGCGCTGCGCAATCTAAGCTGTCTCCCTTTTCAGTCTCCTGTTAGAAGTCCCATGAATGCAGCTTCAGGCTGCACTTTTATCAATTATAAAATTATTTTAAAAGCTAAAGGTAGCTTATAACATGTCATCGGCATTAATATGAACACCCATTGCCTCCTCCTGCTTCTGCTGTCTGGTGTCAAACCTGATTAGCATGACAGTATTGTCCCAACTGTCCTTCCACCATTAGACAGGTGTGCCTTCTCAGAAATGTGTACTGAAGATAAACTGATTGATACACATGAATCCTGCTTTTTTGGAATTTTTTTAAGCCACTTAAAATTGATCTATGAATTACTCAAAAAAGGCAGTTAACCCAGACTTCAGCATTACTGAAGCAGTGTGGGATCATCCTGACAGTGAATGCAACAAGAAGCTTAGAGAACTGTACCTAAAGACTTCTTCAGAAGTTACAGGTAGCTACAGAAAGAGATCAGACTACTGAAGAAAAAGGGAGGTCACACAAAATACTGACTTTCAGGCTCTGTTTTGAACCTTATAAACTGCATTCATGTATATTTCTTTCTTTTTTTTAATTAAGCCTCTCATGTCTGGCAGTTTTTGCAGTCAGAATAATGATCTGAATACAGTAGTGTACCAAACATATTTGCTTTTACAAGAGCAGCTCTATAAGTGTTCTATAGGCTACTCTTGTTAATGTTTGTATTTTTATTTTTATTTTTTATTTTATTTATTCATGCCAGGCCTGACAGGCAGGAAGGAAGGGGTAAGAAGAAGAGGGATAAAGAAAGAGAGAAGAAAAGATTTTTTTTTAAAAAAAGGATAGAAAACAGAAAAATAGATACACAAATGTAGATCCACATACACATATTCACATGTCTTTACACATGCATAAACATATACACACAATGGAACATACTGAATAATGAGGGCAAGAAGCTGCAACCACACCCCTCAGGATCCAGAGGTAAACAGGGAAGGACTCAAGGGGCCTGTGAACCACATGATGTAATTAAAAAGGAGGAGTGGGACATCATGCAGCACAGCAAGCAGAGCCAAGGAAGTGGCCCCGCATACTGTGGCATGAGCTCCCTTTCCCCCCAAGACCCTACGGGCCATGATATATATGACTGGGAAGCAGAAGACTACCCCCGGAAGCAGAGAGCCAGCTAACTACTGGCTCACTAAACACCAACCGGCCCCCTGCGGGAAACTGCTGTCCCCTAAAATGCACAGTTTAGGTGATACTGGGATACTGCAATTAAACCATGTGGATAAGTCTTCACATATCCTCTGCCAGAACCTCTGAGCAGGCATATAAGAGCAAATAGCATGCATATAGTTCTCAGCATGATTGCCTGAACAGTGGGTGCATATCTCTGAGGCCCATTTGGAACATTCTGTGACCTGTGAAGTGTATTCTATGGAGAGGTTTGTATCGCATAAGTTGTAAATATGAACTTTTAGTCATTTTGAAAGTTTTTTTTGAGTTCGACTTTTAGAGCACTTAATTTTAATTTACAGAAAGACACAAAGTAGTTTGTGGAAGGCAGTTTACTACATTTTACAATTATGCAGCCATCTATGCAA
The DNA here is from genome assembly GCF_007364275.1 of Archocentrus centrarchus. Classification (NCBI taxonomy): domain Eukaryota; kingdom Metazoa; phylum Chordata; class Actinopteri; order Cichliformes; family Cichlidae; genus Archocentrus; species Archocentrus centrarchus. The sequence goes on from NW_022060259.1 coordinate 60,181, forward strand.
CCCTTTATAAAGTGTGTACAGAAAGTATTCAGACCCCTTTAAATTTTTCACTACTATACTTATAATATAATAATATAATACTTATGACCATGTGTTATTACAGTTTTTCTTTTTTAATAAATTTGTAAAAACTTCTACTTTTCTGTTTTTTTTCTGTCAAGATGGGGTGCTGAGTGTACATTAATGCAAAATAAAATGAACTTTTTTATTTTAGGAAATGGCTGCAATGAAACAAAGAGTGAGAAATTTAAAGGGGTCTGAATACTTTCCGTGCCCACTGTTATCTGGATAGTCCATTCCTATTGGGTTTACCTTATAAGCATCAATAAAACTATCAGCGAAATCCTGATCATTTCTTTCTAGCATTTTAACATTTTTATTAAAGTGATGCCTGAACTGCAAGTATCTGAAAAAGTCACGCTTGTCAAGGTAATATAATAATATGACTTGTAATTTTTGGAAGCTTTCCAGGTCAGTTCCAGATGACATCACACAGCATGAGGTAATGCCTTTTCTGGTCAGTTCCTTGAATCTGGAATCAAGCTGTGCAAGTCTAAAATCCTTATCATATTCAATCCATCTAAATAGCCATGTTCTCCTCTCTGTGAGGGGTTTGCAGAATTCTTAACCAGGTGTAAAAACACAACTTTTCTGAATATGTATTCTTGAGGTATTTATCTCCTAGCAGAGCTTGAAGGGTGATGTATGCTTGATTTACTTCTAGTTCTTTCCATTTTGCATCATACCCCCCTTCACACCAGTAAGCAGCATACTGCAGTTGTGCTGCTTTGTAGTAATTTTTCAAACATGAGAGTGACATTCCTCATTTATCTCTTGGTATTTGACCAAGTTTTATAGCATACCCTCGGTTTCTTGTTCTGGATTGGCTCCACTTATTAAACTGCTTAGTAGGAATTTCCACTGATAAAGATTGAAAAAGGAATAATAATTGAGGTAAAACAATCATCTTTATAATTTATATGCAGTTATATAAGTCAAATGTCAAAGGGGCCCACCTGTCCAGATAATTTTTAATTTTATTAGTCATAGTACCATAATTTGCTTTATGTATTTTGTTTTATGTTTTTGGTAATATTAATGCCTAAACATTTCATGGTCTTTGTTTTTCATTTAAATTTGAGTAGCTGAGTAGTTAAAGGAGATGGTCTGGAGTCCAAATTGGTGGAGGTAGGACACGAGGTTGGGTAAACTAGTATCGGGGTCAGATAAGGTCACCAAGATATCATCAGTGTATAGCCATGTTTTGTATTCTCTTCCCTTAAATAGGATTCCCTTGATTTCTGGGTCTTCCCTAATTTTTTGAGCAAGTGTTTCTATAAAAAGTGCAAAAAGAATAGGGCTCAGTGGGCATCCCTGCCGGCAGCCTCGCTCCAGAGGGATTGTGTCTGTAAGGCTACCATTTATTTTGATCTGGGCCAGTGGCTTATTGTATATTGATTTGAGACAACTTATGATTGTATTACTAAAACCAAAACATAGTAAGACCAGATATATATTCCCAGCGTACAGAATCAAAGGCTTTTTCTGCATTGAAACTGATTGCTAGGGATTTCATATCATTTTTATTTATAATGTCGATAAGGTGTAGTGCTCACCTCACATTATCCTGTGTAAGTCTGTATTTGATAAAGCCTGTCTGGTCTGTATCGATCAGTTCAGGGATAATATTAGCAATACAATTAATCCAATCTAGATTTGTTTATTTTGTGACCCACAAGGGAAACAGTGAGTCAAACTCTGTTGCTATCTGATTTCTAATCTTAAATTTGTTAAGAACCCCACGGGGATCTCTTATGGTTTCTGCATTAAAAAAAGGACCCTGTGGGGCTGACTATTTCATTCTTTTAATTGAGATAACAACCTGGACTAGTGCACAATTACCATCCCATTCCCCAAGATGTCCCATTCTTCAGACATCAGCCCTTCCAGCCTTCTGTTTGGTAAACCAGGAAGTGTTAAAGCCATTTATAATAGTTTCCAGGCCTGTCACATTGGCAATGTTCACATACCTCTGCGACGGGTGTCCTACACTAAAGGCATGTAAAAAAGGCACTTTTCCTTAACATGGCACAAATTTAGGGGAGTGGTTACTGGTTACTATGGAAACAGGTAGTCCAGTGTAGTAAAGTTCTGATTTTTCCTCCTGTCTATAGTTAAAAGTTGAATCATGAACTACAGGCCTGTAGAGTCCATTTTTAAATTTAATGGAAACTGTGGCCAGATCAAGTTTAGCTATTCAACATACAATAATTTGAGGAGACACCATTTTGACAGCAGAAGTTTATATTTGAAAGAGTTATTATTCAGTGTCTTCATATTTGTCATGGTAGGCTGTGTGACTGGAGCGGGTAGACCCCAAAACGCAGGACTCAGGAGGGGGTGAATTTAAAGTGGTTTATTAAGATATAAACAGAAGACAAAAACAAACCTGGGAAGAATGCTAAAACAGAAACCGGGGAGGAGCAGGGAGACACACAGCGAGGGGACACTGGAGGCAGTAACATCAACGACGCGACAACAGGCAGAGAAAACGCAGGACTTAAATACACAGAAGGGCTGATGAGGGAAGAGGAAACAGGTGGGAACACAGGTGACACTAAGAGGAGACCAGAGGGAAGCAAAACTGAATACAACAGACAGGGGCTATAACAGATAACAAAACAACCTGAGAAAACGGAAACCATATCAAGAAAACATAAAACACTGGGCCACCGGCCCAGGACATGACAATATTACATATCTTTTGTTTAACATTGTTAGAAATTATTTTACAGCCCTAATAAATCTACCCTAAAATTTATTAAGTAAGAATAACATCATTCTGCTAGAAAGTGAAACTATTTATAACTAACTTAGGAAGTTAGTTATAAATAAATTCATACCCATTTATACAAGCACTTCCATGTGTAACTAAGCTAAGTGCTTTTATTGTCTAAAAAGTAAAAAAATTAAAAATACACACCTTTTTACTCCAACACTTGCAGAGACCAACTTGGGGTTCAGTATTTTGCCCAAGGATACTTTGCCATGTGGCCCGGAATCAAACCGCCAACCTTCTGAGTAGTAGGTGACCTCCTGAGTTACAGCTTCATTGCATGTGTGTTTGTATTGTATAATTCACAGACATTTATCTGGAGCTCTTTCATATAAAAAAAATCAATTTCAGCAGTACCAGCTTTCACTAAATTCTAGAGTTGAGTCAGACTAATCAGATAAAAATAAAAATAAATTAATACCCTAAAATCAAGATTTGACACAAAGTTTAAATCAGCAATAATGGGAAAAAGAAAAAAAATATGCTAAAGCACACACAAGTCTATAATTAGTCATCCTAGAATCCTACAATTTAAATGGCTTATGTATAGTGGCTGCAACTGCATACACCCATCTCCCCTATGTTAGTCTTCTCTGTCCTACTCTTGGATGGTTGTCCTGAATTAATTCCGTTGTATGTATGATGATTAAGAAGGTTCTAAGTAGAGCTTCACAATGCTAAAAGAAGAAATCGGCGCAAGAGACAAAAACTTTTGAGCAGGGAATTTTTTGAAAACTGCATTTACTAGTGTTGTAGTACTCGAGATCGGTCTTGGTCTCGAGACCGGTCTCGAGACCGCTTTTTGATGGTCTCGGGCTTGTCATGGACTCGACCGCATTTGGTCTTGGTCTTGTCATGGACTCGGACCTTGCGGACTCGGGATTTTATTTCAAGACCAGTCAAGACCACAGCTGTGGAAATATCACTAAATTGCCAGAATACTGTCCAATTTATTTGTTAACATCTTTGCTTTTATTGGATGCAAAACGTACTGATTCAAATCCAACAAAGATTGCGCTCCTCTGCCTCTCAAAGGAGCGCACCTCACAGACTCCGCCCCGGCTAGGTCGCTGCTATTATCGCTGCTTACGCCTGTATCATTTCACCGCAGTTTGCAATCTACCACAGAGCACGGACAGTTTCATTCACAGTGTGTACGTTTGATCTCACTATGGTCACGCGTGTGCTGCATAAATCGAAATAACAACCGGCATGAACATGAGGAGAAGTAAGAGGGAAAATGAAGATCAAAGGAAAATTTCAGGCTTCCGATTCAACAAAAAAATCCCAGCATGAAAGGTAAATACCAACCTTCATGTATTTTGATACACAAACTAAAAATTTAATGCAAGTTTTAGGGCTGCAACGATTCTTGGAATAACGCAATTCGATTATTAAAAATCCTCGACACAAATTTGTTGCTTTGATGTTTGGTTTCAGCTCTGCAGCTCAGGTGTCTCCGTGTAAGCGGAGCATTTCCAAAAAAAACAAAAACGACCCTTTAACACGAGTGGATTGCTGAGATGTTTTTTCACGCCCCTACTTCTCTGTGCTGTGAGTGCGCATGTTTGAATGTGCGCGCGTGTTGTGCAGAGGATGTCAGCTGTTATTTTTTTCTTTACGTCAGCTGTAGCCACCAGAACAGATCTATAACCACAGTGTACTGGGGAAAGGGGGGGCTGCCATTAGCACTAGCAATCGTTCGGTGCCCCCTCCACCCCCTTCAGTACAGAGGGGCTCCTTCAAAATGTTTTTATCAACCACCTGATCAGCAACATGAAGAACAGAGAACTTTGTAGCTGCTCCATCCACCCTGTTTGTTTCACACAGAGAAACATCTGCAGTACGGAAGTTAAAATATGCTGATGAATTGTTAAAATGAAAAATTATTTCTTATCCAATTACTTGATTAATTGACGGAGTAATCAATTAAATACTTGTTTACTAAAATAATTGATAGTTGCAGCCCTACTTGTATTCAGAAAGCCATAGTCAAACATTAGTTTTCAGCACCAGTAGAGCTATGAGAGGCCTTCAAGAATAAAATACTACAGTTCCCAGCAAGATGATGTCACTTCCTATTGTTGCATTAAAAACGTGATAGTTTATGCTCACAACATGGTGGCTGATATTCAAATGTAGGAAATGCTATTAGCAGCCGAGGAATCTGGATTATGTTTTTGTTGTGTATTTTTTTATGTGATTTCTGCAAACACAGTGGAAGGAAACGGCACTCTGGGACACATTAAATGCTTGATGTATAAATGTAACTTTTCTGGATTATATGCAAAAATGATCATTCTATCGATCTAATAAGGCCTGATTTAGAGTTCTGCATTGATCCTTTGTGTATAACTGAAAATCCTCTCTGAAGCAAACCTGACATGCACCTCGAGAAATGTAACTACACGTCCAAAAAAACTGATTACTCCTTTCTGGTTATGTCTTAGGCCCCATCACTCAATTAACAAGTGGGAGCGGCATTTAGTGGTTAGTATTAGCTTACTAATTAGCATTAGCATTAGTGCTGGGGTGAGAAATATTTCTTGCTAGAACCCGGAAGTTACCATGGCCACCACCAATGGTAACAGCAGAGAAGTAAGTAAGTTGTTTCTCCGCCATTAGTACATTGAGCTAGTGGTGGGCAGATTGATCCTAATATCGATAATATGGATGCCAACGTTGTATTGGTATTGATCAATATCAGTGTGATGAGATCGATACTTTGGCTTCAGTTTCTCTCCTGTATGCAGTGCTGCGGTTTCATCAAAGATGCGAGCTGACTGTCTAAGTGTCGCTCCTGTCACAGCACAGAGCACTTTGCTCCTCCCCTCCCCACAGTGTTTTGTTATACTGTCATGTGATGCATAACATATTTTATTTGGGAAAAAAAAGGATTTTGCTATGAAACATTTAAATCAAATTTAAATTTAAATTTGTAGAAAATTAGTGAATGAAGGAACATTTTTTATTACATTTTTTTATTATACTTTCTGAAAAATCTACCTGGAAAAAAGTTTGCATTTGTTCTTGAGTGATGATTTTGTACACTTAATTTATGAAAAAAAAATCCAGACATCAATTTATGGGGAAAATTGTTTTGTTCTATTGTTTCAGAACAATAACTTTTATTTTGATAAAGTATTTTCTACTTACATATAAACTTTGCCCAATTCTATTCTGGGTTTTAACTAATTAATGATCCAAAGGAAAAAAATCTCAAACCAATTAAACTTCATGGAAATTCTTCATAATTATTAAAAAGTATTGGTATCAGTATCAGTGATAATGGCCCTGTGTTTACTTTACATAGGATCGATACCAAATCTTGAAGTGTCGCACACAACTACATTGAGCAGCATACACCAGGAGTGATTGACAGTGCTAAGACCCTCCTCCTGGCTCTGACTGGTTGTTTTTGACTGGGAGCGGTTCAGGGAGGAGGTGGAGGAGCTCCATTTTTTTCGCAGATTATCGGTCTCATACTGTCTGACATGGTGACAGTTTTAACAAATATGTAAAAACCAGATTTTTTATAAAAGTTACATCCTGCAGCTTTAATCTGTATAAGATTAAAGGCTTTAGTTCTTACTGTTGATGAGTGTTTGCCATTTTTTCAGTTTTACACATTTAGCTATGTGGTTTTGAAAAAGCACCCATTTTTACAAAGGTTGTTGGTTTAAAAACAACACAACTTTATGCATAGTTTATGAAAGGCAGAGAAAAGTTAAGACTATTGTGATGAACTATGAATAATTGTTTTACATTCTGTGATAAATGATAGAAGTCACCCAGGAGTATTAAATAAAGATGGTTATATTTATTTGAGCTGTGAGTGTTTAATATCAGGATGATTTTATGGGAATGCGGATCTTTCAGATCAATTTGAGAAGTGATTTTGATCATGTTTCACATTTTATTGTGTCATGTAGTGTCAGGCACTGGTCTTGGTCTTGTCTCGGTCTCGCCCCCCCTCGGTCTTGGTCTCGACTGGTCTCGGACCCTAAAAGTCTTGGTCTTGTCTCGGTCTCGATACCCTCTGGTCTTGGTCTTGTCTCGGTCTCGGGTTAGGTGGTCTTGACTACAACACTAGCATTTACACTCAAACATGATTTTTTCAGCTGATCAAAAGTTTAAGGCCATAGCTAAAAAAAACAAACAAACCCCCTCAAAACAGAAATCAAAGTGTCAAAAAAAGGACTCAGTAATGAGTAGCTCCACCATTCTTGTTGATCACTTCAAACAATCATTTAGGCATGCTTGATGCCAGTGTTTCCAGGAGGCTAGTGGGAACATTGCTCCAAGTGTTGAAGGGCATCCACTGTCTGGAACTGATGTTTATTTTTGTAAATTTCCCTTGCCATCCATCCTCAAATGTTCTCAATCGGATTTAGATCAGGGGAACATGCAGGATGGTCCAAAAGAGTGATGTTATTCTCCTGGAAGAAGTCTTTTGTCGGGCCGGCATTGTGAACTGCAGCATTGTCCTGTTGAAAAACCAGTCATTACCACTCAGACGAGGACCCTCAGTCATAAGGGATGTCTGCTGCAACATCTCCACATAACCAGCTGCTGTTTAATGCCCCTGCACAACCCGAAGCTCCATTGTTCCATTGAAGGAAAACGCACCCCAAATCATGGACTCTGGAAGCAGTCTCCTTCCCCTGTGCCATGTAGAAAACATCTCAGGTGGGATCTCCTTGTCATGCCAGTAACATTGGAAGCCATCAGGACCATCAAGGTTAAATTTTTTCTCATCAGAGAAGACCACTTTCTTCCACCTTTCAGTGTCTCATGTTTGGTGCACCCTTGCAAAGTCCAAATGGGCAATTTTGTGGCGTTGAAGAAGACGCGGCCTTTGAAGACATTTTTTGTTTCTGAAGCCCTTCCCTCGCAGATGCTGTCTGATGGTTATTGGGCTGCAGTCAGCACCAGTAATGGCCTTAATTTGTGTAGAGGATTGTTCCGTGTCTTGACGGACAGCCAATTGGATCCTGTGGCTCAGCGCTGGTGAAATTTTTTTGGGTCTACCACTTGACTTTTTTGTTCCATAACCCTCAGGATATTTAAAAAATGCAAAATGACTGTCTTGCTGCGTCCAACCTCAGCAGCGATGGCACGTTGTGAGAGGCCTTGCTTATACAGCTCAACAATCCTACCACGTTCAAAGTCAGTGAGCTTTTTTGCTTTTGCCATCAGGAGGTCTTGACAGAAAATGACATGGAATCCAAATTTCTGGACAGCTTTTGGCTTTTAAAGGCTATGATCTTAAACTTTTGATCAACTGAAAAAAATCATCTTTGAGTGTAAATGCAGTTTTCAAAAAATTCCCTGCTCAAAAGTTTTTGTCTCTTGTGCCGATTTCTTCTTTTAGCATCGTGAAGCTCTAATTAGAACCTTCTTAAGATCCAATATTGCAAAATGCAAATTCTTTCAATTTTTTAACTGGTCCTAAGATTTCGATCAGGAGTGTATATGACAGATTGTGTCAGTTTTTAAATAGAAAGCAGACTGTTGGTCTGTGATGTAAGACAGATTAAATCCTATCAGCTTTTTAGAATAGAATAAAATAGAACTTTATTGCCATTATACATACAACAAAATTAAGATCCAATAGTGCAAAATGCAAATTCTTGCAATTTTTTAACTGGTCTTAAGATTTTGATCAGGAGTGTACACTTATTAAAAGTAGTTCAGCAGTGATTATTTCACTGTTAAATTAATGTTTCTCAACATTTTTTCAAGTTGTTTTCTCCTCAAAAATTGTCTATGAAATGTTCATCCCAAAGAAAAGCAACAATAACTTACAGGATAACTTTGTAATTGATGCACTTCATGCATCCATGAAGTGGGCAAAATCCACAAAGGTAAGGTTCACCAGGAGCCATGGACATCCCCCATTGCTTTAAACAAAAAGCCAGGAAATAATCATTTTCTTATGAAAATAAATAGTTAAATATTTAAATCAGTCATTATTCATAATACATGCATTTGTGGATTTTCTGGTCAGCTAAATAAATTATTCCCACTATCTAAAAGTGATTGTTTAAACATAATCAATAAGCCCCTTTCAGCTGTACAAGTCATTCCATTAATCTGGCACACAACTCTATTACTAAATTTGACCAACTGACCAGTTGTGGCCAATTTTGAACATTTCAAACAAAAGGAAAGGGTAAAGAGCTACAGCAAGGAACTGAGACAATGGACTTGGTCCTTTTAGCGATCCAGAAAAAGTTCATCCAAGGAGGCTCCCAATTTATCATTGTGGTCGATAAACTGTTTATCAACAGACTGAGCTACTGCAACCAGACTGTACTGATCTAGCAACAGGTGAGCTGTATCCATACTAATGTCTTTTTCTGATGCTGTTTTTTTAAACCTCCTTTCATCAGTCCACTGGTTTAATAGACACACAAACAGTTAATGCCAGTTAACTGTTAATCAGCATAGTGTGTTGGCGGTTTTTCTTGTTGTTGATATTGTTGTTTTAGGTCACTTTGGAATGCTTTCTTGGTGTTTGCACTGTTTTATTTTCACATGAAGATACTCCACTCCACTCCAGTTGTACAGGGACTGACACCCCATACGCCCCCACAGCACCCCCCACAGGATACCCCAAGGGTCAGGATACCCCAACGGCCTTCTCTAAGTCCACGAAGCACATGTAGACTGGATGGGAGAACTCCCACCCACACTCCAATAACCTCTTGAGGTTCGACTAATGGACGGACTCTCATTTCCAGCACCCTGACATAGACCTTACTGGGGAGGCTGAGGAGTGTGATTCCCCAATAGTTGGAACACAGCATCCGGTCTGCCTTCTTAAAGATGGGGATCCTTTGTCCCAGACTTTGCTTCCACTACAGAATGCGTCATCATGTGAATAGAGCACTGATTTGCCTTTCTGAGCAAATTGTGGTTTGCACAGAAGTCCAATAACAAAACACCATGAGGGTTTGCCAGAATCGCTTCCAGGCTATCCAAAAATCTTTTTCCATGGCCTTAATAAACTCCTCCCACACACGACTTTTTGCTTCGGCCACTGCCAGAGCCAAGTTCTGCTTGACCAGAGGTACCTGTCAGCTGCCTCTGGAGTCCCACAGGCCAACAAAGCTCGATAGGACTCCTTCTTCAGCTTGATGGCTCCCTTCACCTCCAGTGACCACCATCTGGTTCAGGGATTATGACCACGACAAGCACCAACCACCTTGCAGCCACAGCTCTGAGCAGCAGCCTCAACAATGGAGGTGCGGAGCATTTGCAAGAATACCCACCCCAGCTCAGTGCCTCTCACCAAGGGCAACTCCAGACTGGAACAGAGTCCAGCCCCTCTCCAGGAGACTGCTTCCAGAGTCCAGGCCATGCATTGAGGTGAGCCAGACCATATCTAGCCAGTATCGCTCAACTTCATGCACTAGCTAAGACTCCTTCCCCATCAGAGAGGTGGCATTCCATGTCCCAATAGCTCGATAGCCAGTTTCAATAGCCAGGAATATGTCCACCAGGGCCTCTGCCCTTGGAAACCGCCCAACACACATTTCAATTGACCCCTACGATGCCTCTTGCAAGTGGTGGGCATACAGGAATGTCTTCTCTTCGGGCTGCGCCTGACAGGGCACCATGGGCTAGTGCCTGGCCACCACATGCTTTCCCTCAAGCTCCCTCCCCAGGCCTGGCTCCAGGGTGCGGCCCCAGTAACCCTATCCCAGGCAGGGTAAGCAGTTCCCTTGGTGTCTCTTCCATAGGAGAAATATGTTCAGAATTTAATTTCAACTGTCATGGATGTTTTTAAGGAATTTTTGATATGATGGCATTATATTGTATTAATCTTGAGCCATTTTAACAGAATTGTCCTTTATTTTCTTGGGAATGTTGCAGCAGTTTGAGATGAAACTCTGCAGACAATGTAGAAGGGGTGAGCCAGAAGCACAACATGTTGAGCATTTCATGTCAACATTCAATGCTGACTTTGAAGCACTTTTTTAATGTGAAATTTTCATACTTTCATTAACCTTTGAAAACTTGAGATTATTCCTTTAATTTTTTTTTAAATTATATTTTAAAGATGAAAGGAATCCTGCAGCACTTTCCAATGAAACTCTGTAAAGGGGTCCAGCCAGAAGTAGAATGCACTGAGAAACTATTTTTTATGAATTTTTTAAATTTAGTATTTCCATAATTACATTTACCTTGGTGAATTTGAGTAGATTTGTCCTTTAATTTCTATGAACTCCTGCAGCCCTTTGTGATGAAATTCTGCACTCACACACTGTGTGATAAACTTCAGGCCACTTTGTGTTCACTGACATATGTTGAGCATTTAGAAATGTTGCATTTACCTGCCACCGTTTACTTTTGCTCCTCTTCTGTAGCGCTAGCTAGATGCTGACAACTTGCGGACATCTGCACTCGGTCTGTCCACTGTAACCCCTGAGCACAGCGCAATAAATTATGCATAAATTATATGGTTTACCTCTTTCAAGTCTTTTAATGTGATAAGCTTTGGAGATACACCAGTACGACAGTCCCTTGTCCACTTGACTGGAAATAAAATCTTCCCTCAGATGTTAAACCTAAAGTAACAAGCCCGTTCTGAAAATGTAAGGAGTAGAAAGTACAGATATATGTGTAAAAATGTAGGCAGTAAAAGTAAAAATTCATCAGAAAAACAAATACTCAATCAAAGTACAGATACCTGAAAAATCTACTTAAGTACAGTAACAAAGTATTTGTACTTCATTACTTTCCACCTCTGGTTATTGCAAAATGCAAGGTTGCATGTGGCAGCCACTAGGGGGTACAGAACTCAAAGTTATCTTTTTTTTTTTTTTTTTTTTTTTTACTTTTGGTCCAATAACCATGTGATCCATTCATGGTTCAGTTCACCAAACAATGGCTTCTATACCCCCCATATTTGTAATATGTCCCTCTTTTGAAACAAAAATACAAAAACTTGACAGTCTGACCCAGATGAACATCATCACAAGAATAGCCAGATAGCAGTTCCCATTCCATTTATTAGATATGATTTATAAATAGACACACTCAGACACTTATATTGAAAGTATAAAAAATACAAGATTACTGGGTTTTCTAGACTTAGTGAGGTCTCTTTTTTCATTGCCTTGACATGTTATTTTAACTTGAATGACAAAAATGGAAAATTCACTTATTTTTTTATTACACAGGATAGTCACAGGATTTTCACTTCGACAAATCCATTCATCAAGCAAGTTACTATCATTTATGTTGTGTTAAAATTATTATCAGAGCACTAGAACAGAATAACATGCGGCCAGTAACTTTTTCACTGAATCTGTACAGCATGTCCTGCAAGTAAAATTTATTTTCAAATATATGTTCCTCAAGTTTCATTGTACTTTGTATTACAAACTCAAAGGAAAGCTGATATCACAAAGGAAAAATTGAAATATTGAGGAATGATTCAAACCTGGACTTACTTCTGAGGACTAGCTGACAAATTCATGTCTTCTGCAGATGCAGGGGTCAAAAAGGGGTTGCCTGAACATTTTCAAATTGTTGCAATATTAGACTGATTCTTTAAAACTCGAGTTTTAATCAGTGCACTGGCAGGCATTTGAGATTTAGAAGTTAAGAAATATTCTACCCATGGCCCTGTTTAGCCATGTTGTTTAGCCAACACGGCCATTCACATACAAGGCGACAATGACAATGCACCGTGCAAGAATGAGTTCCTGCTGCATCGAGCAAATCATGCCAGCTGGGGAACACTCACGTGCTGGTGTTATGTAAATCTGTACAACCAATAGAAACAGAATGAGTGGGAGTGGACACATAATACACACAAAGACCATGAGTGGCTGCAAAAAATGTCAAAGTACAGGCAGTCTGCGGCCAACACAAATTCTGAGCTGTTTGCTCAAACTAGTGGTCAATAAAGCACATGCCACTTTCTATGTGAAATGGGCTTTCATTAAGAAATATTTCTAAAACTTCTGAAACCAATGAGTAATATAATGGCTCCAATTTGCTGAAACAAAAATGGAGTATAGGTCACAAATGCAATAAAACTAGTGCAGCACAAATACACAGCTAATGTCTCCTTTAAATATTTATGTACCATATAGCTACTACTCCAGCTCACCTTGTTCTAAGGACAAGAACCTGCTCCTGCTGTTTATTCATATAGCTTTGTTTACAACTATATCTAAAAATACAACTTGTCCACCTGACTGTTGGAGAAAACTGCATGATTTTTTGGTTTCAAACCATTTTTTGTGTTTTTTGTTTGTTTGCTTACTTTTACTGTAATTGGTAACACTCACTATTCACAGTGCTTAAAACTAAACAGTACAGGCCAACACATACCGTGTGGCTGGTAACTGGTACAATTCCAGTATTTATTCAAAATCTAACTTTCAAGTCCAGCACTGTTCAACTGATTTTGAAGAGCAGACTTGAAGAACTAATTAAATTTAAATTGTAATTTTTAGAGTAGCACCAAAGCAGCATAACTACATCAGTTTTATTTATGGATGATTCAGGTAAGATCAAATATCTCTTCTTCAGTCTTCACAGTTGTCTTATTATAAGGATTTATGCTGCCAACAAAAGTTTTACTATTTTAGATCAGGTGGAGCTTCTTCTTTTTTTTTTTAACATATAATGTAATATAACAGAAACTACTTTCTGTAGGAATGCAGTATTTAATTCATGAAATAACATTGCATAGGAAAGTATTTATGTAACTAAGAAAATAATAAATACATTATTTTTCGGCATAGTGTACCGTTTAAGTGACATATGAAAATAGTCATGTGGTAGTCACTCACAGAAACAAACACACTCATTTAAGAGGCTATGATGCAATGAACATACAGTACTTGCTAATCTGAACAAAAATGAAAACACCAGAATTTTCCTTTAGGTACTCCCTAACAAAAGGAAATGTATCATAAGAGTACATGACCAGGATATGGAAAAATTGGTTGATAAAAGATATGTTAAAAAAATTCAAATAAAAAATGTATTGTACTCATTCTGCACCTTCCAGGAAATATTCTGATAAAGATTAATACTGACCAAGTAATATATATATATATATATATATCATTTTGATAACAAAATAGTTATCTAGAAATGTTTTATAATTGAATTGATATATAAATATGTATAACAATATATATGTATTTCTATACATATATATTTACAACTGAAGGTGCACTTAAATAATGTCATCAAGGAGATGTGGGGTGCCTATCCAATCCAACGTCCTGGGCTCTGAGGCAGCCATAATCATGCACATAAATTGTTTACCGGTCCTCTTATCAATAGGATAAATTGTTGTGGGTGTGAATCTTCTGTTACTTTCCACAAAGTCACAGAGCTGCTGATAAACCTGTGGGTATTCATGGCGTAAGAAAACCCCTCGAATCCTTAATTCACGTTGTATATTGATAAAACAGATTTCTCTGGCCTTCCGGCCTTCCTCTCCCTCTTTGTCAAGATCTGCTGTTCCTGGGGGTGGAGTAAGAATCAATGTTTCCATGTCACTCTCTTGCTTGTGAACCTTTCTCTCTGGGCTAAAGGAAGCCAATGCTACTTTTGCATATTTTCTGACAGTTGGAGCTTGGTTCCTTGGTGATGGCCCTTCAGGTAACTGCTCACCTACAGCAATGGATACATTCAAGATGAAGCATTCGTTTGGGTCATATTCTTTACCAGCTTCCTGCAGTTCCTTACAGTACTCCCCTAGGTTGTCCTTGAAGCTTTCAAGCTCTCGGAGGGACAAATATGTAGGTGACATAAGTAAACTATCCAGACCATACTGCAGGAAGTTACTAGATGATACAGGATTAGGAAAACCAAGGAAGAGAACTCCTCTACCTCGAGAAAGGTAGCCAACTTTGGCAATACGGGAGAAGGCTTTGTGGACTTCAACAGTCTCCCGGCAGTGTTTGATGATGTGACGGCAAGTGCTACCAATTCTTCCATACAGGCAGCTTTCTTTATGAATATCCCAGTCCTCCCTGCGACAATTTCGAGAGCAGTAGTAAGTGTAACAGCTGTGGCAGGACTTAAAATAAAGACAAGCATTGAATAAGGTTTCTGTCCTCCGGCATTTGTTGTTAGAGCACATCATTGTGTCATCCTCATCTGGGCTCTGATCAGGGGAACACTCGTCTGCACTCTTCATTACATCACTTGCTCCATCCATATCTCGAAAAGCATCAGGATTTATTCGGATTGAGGTGGGCTGTTTGTCCAGTGGAGCTGCTTCCTCTGTGCCTGCCTTTGAGCTCTTTCTGGACAGAGATACTGCTTCTTCCTCATCAATTAACTTTTTTAATTGGTCCAGAATGTCTTCACTTGGCCTTCTACTGGGTGGCTTGTAGTCAGTCACAAGATCAGCAAGAAGCTCATCCAGTTGTTCAAGACTTTGCTGAAGTGAGGCATTGTCATGTGTCTTCTCTTTGGCTGAGCTTTCAAAGTCCCGCTGAAGCATTTCTGGAGTCTCTGTGCTTCTGGTATTAAGAATATCCCAACTGGCAGACCGTCCTTCAGCTTTATTAAGGCTTCCTGGTCGAATGTCATTGTCCGTGATTGTTATCTCAGGAGTTACAAACCAGAGTTTACTGGTAGTGCTCTTTGATGTCTCTGTTGGGCTTTTGTCAATCAGTGAGTTGTCAGACATTGATAAGGCTGCATAGCGTCTTGGTGAACTAGAGAGATTGACAACCACTGGTTCTGGCTTTTCACCAGCAGTTCTCTCAGGCTTTCTGGAGTCAAGAAGATCATCGTAGCTCTGACCTCGCTGTACAGGAAGAGGCTGTTCTCTCTCCACACGTGAGTTGAGAATATTGTCCCAAGATCTTGAGTAAGATTTGGAATCTGTTCCAAAACTCTGAGGTTCAACACATGGGTTGGTATACCATGGAGTTAATACAGGTTCTTGCCGGACTCTTGTTGGAGTGACTTGAGATACATGAGAGGCAGGATTGGTGGAGTAACCAGATGCATCTGAGCCATACCAGTCATCTGTTTGTGAATGCATTACTCTAGCATGTCTTCTGCCTTCTGTATAATATGCCCTTGCTGGGACATGGTGCTCTGGTGGCACTGCATACATCTCGCTGGAATAATAAAACCTAGGTGGAGCAGTCTGAATTTGATAAGATCTGGGATCATCCCCATAAAATATTCTTGTTGGAGGTGTCTGTATGATATATGGCCCTGGTTCATTTGCTGCATAGGATTTGGGATACCCTGTCTTCACAGAGTATGGATAGGGCTCCATCTCAGAATAATATGGTCTTGTAGCTACAGCATGCACTATTCGAGTCCTTGGATCTTGCACAAATTGAACTTTTGGAGTATATGCTTGTCCTGGTGTATAACGTTCATCATGAAAGTAAGAACATGGTTGTGGAGGAGCAGTAGTAACATATCCCCCTGGGTCATCTGCATAAAAGAACTTTGTTGGCACATTTGGACTGGAGTGAGCTCTGCGTTCTCTACCATAGAAATCACCTGATGAAGGCATCCTCTGCAGGGGAATCTCCATAGGTTGTAAATAACTATTTGGCATGCTACGAGAATATTGACAAGTTTGTCTACTCTCAGTAACAAATGAGTCAGTGGGAGTTGGTGTTCTAGAATAGGAGAAATGGCGTGGCACAGTCAGGCTCCTAGTCCCTGCACTGTGGCGTCTCTGCCAGGGTATGTCCATTTGAGGTGTAGCCTTTTTTCGTCCTGAATGATGTAATACTGCGTCATCAGGTTTGATATCAACCCGACACCTGACATGAGGGCTAGTTGCTGGTTTATCCAGACCTTCATCCTCAAAATTATCAGTAGTGTAGTAAGGAGAATATCGACTTCTGTCACCCATTTGTGGCTGCAACTTAACAGGATGTACTTCTTGCATATGAGCCCTGGCTGCTGCATAGGAGGGCTCCCTACGTGGTGATACTTCTGGTCTCCAGCGAGTGTCTCTGGAAGCCCTTTGGGACTCTCTACCCTTCCTCCCTGAAGATGAAGATCCTTCAAGAGATACAGGGTTGAAAGTGGTCTGGACACGAGGGGCACTTTTTGACCTGGTCCTTCGTTTTTGTTCAGGGATAATTACCTCACTAGCCATATCTGTTGTCACTGGCTGAGGAGTCAACTTGTGGCTAAAAATATCTGGAGCAGAAAAGCGGTATCTCTGCCGATGGCCCAACATACTCCAGGTAACATCTGGGTTGGATGCTTGCCTATCACCCATCTTGTATGGAGAATCCATAGAGTATTTGTGTGATTTGGGGTTCTCCAGTGACTTGTGGTCAAAGGTACGGCAGTGTCTTTTATTGATTTTGCTTTTCTCCTCCAGTGTGTTGTCATTTATATTATCACATTGTTTGGAAGATTGTAATGATTTATAGTGTGAAGAAATGGGGATCACTTTTATGTCTTGATGCACAGTTGATACCAGTATGTCAGGTGGGTCTGTGCGTGTCATCTTAAAGGGATTCCTCTAGTTTTCTCCATCAAGTTGCTTTAATGTTGACATTGCCTGGAAAAATAAACAAAGAATTTCAGTCAGATTTTTTTATATACATGAAATATGGGTTACTTGTTAACACGTTATTCCCAAAATTGAATTTTGAAATCAATATTAACCAGAATTTACATTTGCGCAACAAATTCAGCCTGCTAGTACTAGTTGTAGATGAAAGCAAACAGTATTACAAATTTAGTCCAGCAGGTTTTTTAGCAGAAACGTGGAATTTGGGTGTTCTAAAGGGTTGTACCCTCAGTCCTTGAGGGACAACAACACGTTAATACTTATTTATTAATTTTATTAATATTATTTATATCTGAATATTACATGTTTGTGTCCAACCCGTGGCGCTTTGCTGTGTGTCTTCCCCTATCTCACTCCCTCTTTCCTGTTTCTTTTCAACATACACAATATAATTTCAAATGTGTGTGTGTGTGTCTATATATATATATATATATATATATATACCGTATTTTTCGGACTATAAGCCGCTACTTTTTTCCCACGTTTTGAACCATGCGGCTTATAGCCCGGTGCGGCGTTTCTGTGGATTTTTCTTTAACCACCAGGGGGCTCTTTAGCAGGATATGAATCATGGGACGTCAAAGTTGGAAATCAAAGAAGAAAGCGCCAACAAGTGCTAGCAGCAGGCACAAAAGAGATTTTTTTCAAACTCCCTCATCATGGAAACCACAAAAAGAACTTCCTATGATGCCGCTTTTAAGTTGAGGGCTATCGACCTGGCACTACAGGAGGGAAATAGAGCCGCTGCACGTAAGCTCGGCGTGAACGAATCAATGGTGAATTGACTTGTTATAACTCAAATTTGGGGTTGTCTGTCCCCCTCTGCTGAGTGCCGAGTAATTGTGGAAAACCGAGAGCGGCGGAGATACCAGCGGCTTATAGCCCGGTGCGGCTTATATATGTACGTTTCCAGTTTTTTCCAAAAAATTTGTAGGTGCGGCTTATAGTATGGTGCGCTCTATAGTCCGGAAAATACGGTATATATATATTAGGGGTGGGACTCGATTAAAAAAATTAATCGAATTAATTACAAGCTTTGTAATTAATTAATCGAAATTAATCGCATTTTAATCGCATTTCAATATTTGACATGATAAATATTAATTTAAGTTTAGTTGATGAATGAATCAATATACATAAGCTTAAACTTCAAAATTTTGTTCATTTTCCCACCAGTCTACTACACAGACCAATGAAGGGTGGCAGTGCTCCTGTGATAAGCAAACTCCTGAAATTAAAGTTAAGCATCATAACTGGATAGTTTTATTCAACATTAATGTCTCACTTGTTATAGTTGGAAATTAATCATTCTCTCAGCTGTATTCCTTGATGTTGAAATGTGTTATGCTTGTTTTAACAGCTTATTTTGAATTAAAGACTTAAAATTAAACCACAAAAAGGAGAAAAAGTTCGTTCTCCGTTTAATCAGCTGCTTTTACACAGCTGTGCTTCGCACTCACGGTTGCTAGGCGACATGAGCTACGCAGAGGTGACGGCAGCTGATATGAAGGCTAGCCGCTCACTTCCGGCCTTTGTGGTGTTCGTGGGCTGCGAAAGACGTGGGCCGGGTCCTTCGTACGATGCGGCCCCTAATTTGGACATTGTGCGTCGATATAATCTGTATGCCGGGAACTCGTGCACTGAGAAACGTTCCACGGTGCAAAGTGCGATTAAAATGCGTTAAAATTTTTAACGCGTTAATTTCCCCATAATTAATTAATCGAAATTAACGCGTTAAAGTCCCACCCCTGATATATATATATATATATATATATATATATATATATATATATATTCCTAAAAAAAAATTTTTGCACCGTCCGCCATCTCCATTTCCAGTGCCATGTGGACACGTAGCAATATTTAGGTTCTTTCAATCTGAGCCATTTGATTGGTTCACAAATGCCATGTCACTGTCATGTGACTATTCATATCGTTTGCTGCCGTCATGGCTTCGGTCTCGGTCATAAGGTACCTGCTACTTTGGCATGCCCCCCTGCTACTCAAAACAATTTGAAAGCCCTGCTAACACCTACTGTACAAGCCTGTGGGGGCAGTGCTATGATCTGGGGTTGCTGCAGTTGGCCTGAAAATGGCTGTCCACCAACATCTAGGTTCAGCAACATTATGTGCTCAAAGAATGAGGTCAGTTGACTACCTGAATATACTGAATGACCAGGTTATTCCATCAATGGATTTTTTTCTTCCCCAATGGCATGGGCATATTCCAAGATGACAATGCCAGGATTCATTGGGCTAGAATTGTGAAAGAGTGGTTCTGGGAGCATAAGACATCATTTTTACACATGGATTGGCCACCAGGGAGTCCAGCCCTCAACCCCATTAAGAATCTTTGGGATGTGTTGGAGAAGGCTTTGCGCAGTGGTCAGAATCTGTCATCATCACTGCAAGATCTTGGTAAAAAAAAATAATGCAACACTGGATGGAAATAAATCTTGTGACATTGCAGAAGCTAATCAAAACAATTCCACAGCGAATGCGTGCTGTAATCAAAGCTAAAGGCGGTCCAACAAAATATTAGTGTGACCTTGTTTTTTGGTGGCGACTTTTTTTTTGGCCAGGCAGTATACCACTTTAAATTTTTCACTCTTTGTTTCATTGCAGCCATTTGCTAAAATCAAAAAAGTTCATATTATTTCTCATTAATGTACACTCAGCACCCCATCTTGACAGAAAAAACAGAAATGTAGAAATTTTTGCTAATTTATTAAAAAAGAAAAACTGAAATATCACATGGTCATAAATAATGAGACCCTTTGGTCAGTATTGAGTAAAAGCACCCTTTTGAGCTAGTACAGCCATGAGTCTTCTTGGGAATGATGCAACAAGTTTTCCACACCTGGATTTGGGGATCCTCTACCATTCTTCCTTGTAGATCCTCTCCAGTTGCATCAGGTTGGCTGGTGAATGTTGGTGGACAGCCATTTTCAGGTCTCTCCAGAGATGCTCAATTGGGTTTAGGTCAGGGCTCTGGCTGGGCCAGTCAAGACTGGTCACAGAGTTGTTCTGAAGCCACTCCTTTGTTATTTTAGCTGTGTGCTTAGGGTCATTGTCTTGTTGGAAGGTGAACCTTCCACCCAGTCTGAGGTCCTGAGCACTCTGGAAGAGGTTTTCTTCCAGGATATCTCTGTACTTGGCCGCTTGACCACTTTTAGCTTTGATTACAGCATGCATTTGTTGTGGTATTGTTTCGATAAGCTTCTGCAATGTCACAAAATTTATTTCCATCCAGTGTTGCATTATTTTTTTTTACCAAGATCTTGCAGTGATGATGACAGATTCTGACCACTGTGCAAAGCCTTCTCCAAAGAACCCCAAAATTCTCAATGAAGTTGAGGTCTGGACTCTGTGGTGGTCAGTCCATGAGTGAAAAAATATGCCTGTGCCATCAGGAAAGATAATAAAGATTTAATAGACTGCTGTTCCTTTAGCAAATTAGAAACAACGTTTCTCTCTTTATATGCAATCAAATGACTATTTGATCAGGTAAAATGAAATTGTCTTTTACAAGTCCTACACAAATTTGGATTTCGTTCATTTGGTTCACCGATTGGATGAAAACACTTTACAGCTCTCCAAATTCATGTGTTGGGACAAACAAGCTTACTTCCCAAAGCTTCAGTCTGCAGAGGGGCACCAGGCAGGGGTACTTGCTCGCCCCCTTACTTCTTATATTAGCTGAGCATCTACCCTTGATGAAGCCTGTTTGGTCAGGATGTGAATATAAATGGAGTGAAGTTTTCTAATCTTTTGGCAAAGAACTTTGCAAATTATTTTAAGGTCTACATTTATGAATGTCTAGCACATTCCTCTTCTAAAAACAGAGGGTGAGCTCATATTTTGGAAACTTTACCTATATTACTCATGGGGAGAGTTGCCAAACATCACACATTTTTCTAAAGAAAAACAACCCATCACAAGAAAGTTTAAACACTCTACAAAAGCCAAAACACAATGGTGCTTTAGAACTACCAAACTTATCATTACTCCTTAGCCAACAGATTGCTGTATGTTTTAAAATGAATAAAATCAAGCTTGTTAAACAGCCCAAACAAGTGTTGAAGAGTGAAAATCTCTGATCTCCCTTTCATTAGCATAAACACCTCTGACAGTCTGTAAACTAAACACCCACTGGGAACAATTCAGATATTTATCACAAAAAGAAAATACTGAACCATCATGGCATGAAAAAAGGGATAAAAAAATCAAATAAAAAAAAAAACAATCTACAACATCTTATCCATGACAGAAATTTCATTTTATTACAAGAATTTATATCAAAATATGGAATCAGCATCAGTAAATTTCTTGAAAATCAGCAATTGAAGTCCATCATAAAGGTAAGAGTTAATCCCAATCTACTAAACTTAGAAATACCTACATGGGTAACAAAATTATTAAATCTCTGTACTGCAAAATTATTATATAAAGGGTATAAGTTATTGTTAAAAAAATTGATGATTCAAGTTCCCTCCCAACTGCAGAATGGGAGTGAGAGCTTTCTATTAACCCAGATCAAAACTTCTGCATACTACGTTTAAACACCTTCAAAATGACTAAAATCCTCAACTTGCAACTTACACACAGTGCATGAAAAGTGGGTTTTTCAACAGTTACTGGCATGTAATATTGCAGCGCGCCTTGAGATTTAGGGCTCTCAGCAGGAGGCTTTGGTCAGAACAGAAAACTGTAGGGAACTGCCATGGACTTTCTGTGTCAGTGTTACCCCAGCTCCGGCAGGCTTTCATATGTAAAGGAGGTTTCTGTGAGTCATACATATGCAAATCAAGTACTCACCAGTGGTCACCAGTACTCACCAGTGGTCTAACCCTCCCAACAGTTGTAACCAACATATTTTTATTTTGAGATATATATATAATCAAATTTACATTATCATCTTTTAAGCCTTTTTCCATTACAATGTGACTACACATTAATTATTATACAGTGAAATATTCAAACAAGACTAAATTCTCAAGAAATCATTCTAATTTATAAATTAGTATTATCTAGCTGGAAATATACTTTTGGAAGTTTTCAGCTTTTGTCCCTTTTTCCAATAAGGCTGTGAGCTTCTGTTTTGTGAGCCTTTGTCATGGAGTTATTTGTGAACCCTGAACTTTAGTGGACTGAGGGAGATAAACAAAGGCTATAACTTGATTTTGGTGACACCACAAGCATTATTTTCATTGAAAAGCATACTCAGTTACAGTGAATTACAGTGGTAATTCACTGTAACAAAAAGTCTGTCACACCATCATCCTCTTCTGTGCAGTGGCTTCTCAGCTAGCATTGAACATTCAGACAATATCCCATGAATGCTGCCATAAATGTTCAGTGAATGTTTGGAGACAATGTTCACATGCATTAATGACATTAAAGACTACCAAGGCAGAAGTGATAAGAACACATAAACTTTTATTTTGCTATACATGGATGTACATAAGAGATATTAGCAAAACCTTCATCAGAAAAATCTAAAAATTTTAATGCAACATGTTTTGGAATAAGACTTTTACAATAAAACAATTAACAGAAAATCTTTAAATATTTGAAAATTATTCCAGACAAAAAGCATGAAGTCATTTACAAAGTTTTATATTTTAAAGACTTAAATGAAGACTCCCCTCATTTCTAGGGGCACTGCCCCATACTAAATCTAGATCTCAACCACAGTACAACCGCAGTACAACAGTCACCTTCTCAGTTGTCCTGCTTAGACAGACAGTGAATGTGTATGCAACACATCTTCCAGCAAAGCGCTCAACAGGTAGAAATGATGCTGGGAATGAGGTGTCTGTTCCCTGCAAGAACCAAACTTCTACTGGCTTGCCATAAAAATGTGTCTGGGTGGGGGTTAAGCCAAGAAACCTGTGCAACAAGATGTTTAAATGTACTGCATTTTGACACAACATTGACAACTATGAACTGCTTTATAATGGCTGGACGTGGTTCTGCTAAAGGGTCAATGACTGGTTCCTCAAACTGTTAGTGTTTCCACACAACTTAGCATATACATGTGCTGACCTTTCTGCTCTGGATCCATCAAGATGGCAGCATGTCTTTTGTCTCTGTCAGGTGTCTGTTTGTTTTAGTGTTTTCTATTGTATTTTATTTTAAATTTCATTTGAACTGGGATTTTTTTTTCTGCTTTGGAAGGCTGCTATGCCTTGTATGCTCTGGCCTGATTCTTCTGCTTGTGGCTGGTTTGCTAGCTGTGGCCTGTCCTGAGCTTCCTGGAATTGTGAGGTGTGACTGAGATTTAGTTCTTCCTGGAGCTGCTGTGGTGGGGCTTGAGAATTGGTCCAAAAATTCCAGCAACATACAGCAGTTTCACGTATACTGTTGACACAGCCTGAGGGCTGTTTCATCCATCCTGCTCTGCTGCTTGAGGCCCTCTCCATCCACCCTGCTCTGCAGCTTGAGGCCCTCTCCATCCACCTTGCTCTGCAGCCTGAGACCTTCTCCATTCATCCTGCTCTGCAATCTGAGGCCTGTTCCATCTGTCCTGCTCTGCAGCCTGAGGTCTGTTCCATTCACCCTACTCTGCAGTCATCAATCCAACCTAAGCCTCCAGTGAAGCCTTTAATCGTCTTCTTTTACAATGTTGTCAATCATTGTATTAGGAATTATGTCCTTGGTTGGAAAAGCTGGGTGGTGGCCCCACATGTGTGGCATTTCTCCTCCTCTTATAATATATTCGACAGGGTAGGCCACAGTTTTAACTATGAAAATGTGACTTTCCCCGACAATGACTGTTGCAGAGCTACTTTTACAAATTCACATGAGCATAGGATAGCAATGCCTTTGAACATATCTAAGTGGCTGTTTAAATCTAGCATGTCCCTGCAGTTTTGCTGTCTCCTTGTCCTGAGTGAACATTTTTGTAACTCTACGTCCTCCTCTACTGCTAACATCTACCCTTCCAACCAAGTGTTGGATGTAAAAGGTTGTAGCATCAGGCTTAAGCATTTAGTTATACTATTGCTTTTGCTCTCAGGGAATGTTGAGACTAATCCAGGCCCTGATACACCGGTTCACTGTTATACCCCTGCAGACTTTAAATCTAGAACTGGTCTTGGATTAATTCATATAAATGTAAGGAGTCTATTAAATAAGATGGATTTGTTAAAGGTCTGGATAAATTCAACAAATGCTGACGTTATTGTCTTATCTGAAACCTGGCTCACCAAATCTGTGCTTGATAAGGATATTTCTGTTAATGGCTATAATGTTTATCGTGCTGATTGTCCAAGAAAAGGGGGCGGTGTTGCGATGTATATCAGGAGCAATTTTAATGTTAACTTAGTACTTAAAGAGTCAGTATCTAAGGAGTTCGAGTTGCTTGCTCTTGAAATAGAATTAACAAAGAATCACCGTATTATGTTGGTAGGATGTTATAGACCGCCATCTGCTCCTAAAAACGCATTGTTTTCCCTTGTTAAGTTCTTATCACAGCTGAAATACAGCGAATTACTTTTGGTGGGAGATTTAAACTGCGATTGGCTCATGCCTATGTCCGACGACCTGAAAGAACAATGTGATTCTCTTAACCTCACACAATTAATTAATTCCCCTACTAGACCCAACCCTAAATGTTCCCAAACAGGAACACTCATTGATTTAGTTTTAACTAACATGCCTTCCAAATATGTGGCAACTGGTGTCTTTCCAAATGATTTGAGTGATCACTGTGTGATAGTGGTCGTGAGAGACACAAGGCTGCCTAAAAGCAAGCCACGCTTTGTAGAAAAGCGTAATATGAAAATGTTTGTTGAACAGGCTTTCTTGCATGACCTTTATCATTTTGATTGGGAAAGGATTGCTATTTTTGATGATGTTGAATTAGCTTGGAGTTACTTTTGTGATAATTTCAGTCATATCATTAATAAACATGCCCCCTTGCGCAAATTCAGAACTAAAGGCCATATTGATCCATGTTTACAACTGAATTAGCAGAAATTTTGCATGAGCGAAATTCTGCATGGGCCAGGGCTCGTAAATCAGGCCTGGAAACTGACTGGCTTTATTTTAGACAGTTAAGAAATAAATTTACCTCTCGTCTCCGAAATACAAAGGCTGAGTTTTACTTGTCCATGACTACTGAAAGTCTGAAAAGTCCCAAAAAATTTTGGAAAGCAATTAAATCTTTATCGACTACCTCTAACTTAGTTAATCTTCCTTCCAGTATGCTGGTTGATGGAAACAGAGTAACTGACAGAACAGATGTATTAAATAGTTTTAACAAACATTTTATTTCCTCTGGGTTCTTGTTCAACTCTAAAAACCCCTCTAAAGAACCAACATCTAGTGAAAATGCCTTTAATGACACTCCAGCAGCCGACAGAACCACTGGTAATATTCAGACTTTTAATTTTACACCTTTTTCTACAACAGAGGTTGCTAAAACTCTTAAAAACCTTGATCCTAATAAATCACCAGGACCAGATAATTTGGAGCCCTTGTTTTTAAAATTGACATCTGAAATTGTAGCAGCCCCAGTGTGCTACACTTTTAATCTTACTTTACTGACCAAAGTAATTCCAAAAGTCTGGAAATCTGCATTTGTTATCCCCCTTTCGAAAGGAGGGGATCCAACTATTTTAAACAATTATAGGCTTATTTCTAAACTATCTGTTCTGGCTAAGGTTCTTGAATTTCTTGTCAGTGAACAAGTAAAAGAATACCTCATCACTAATTCTATCCTATCGATTTCGCAGTCAGGATTTCGCAAAAAACATAGTACTACCACTGCAGCCTTGAAGGTTATAAATGACATAATTGAAGCCTTAGATAATAAACAATGTTGTTTTTCTCTTTTTATAGACTTTTCTAAGGTCTTTGATACAGTGGATCATGATATTTTAATTGAACGTCTTGTAGCAGCAGGGTTTTCTGTACATGCAGTTGGATGGTTTGCAAATTATCTTAAAGACAGAAGCCAGGCTGTCTACTTAGAGGGTGTTTCTTCTGAGGTTCAGTTTGTCCACAAGGGG
Source organism: Archocentrus centrarchus (assembly GCF_007364275.1). Taxonomy (NCBI): domain Eukaryota; kingdom Metazoa; phylum Chordata; class Actinopteri; order Cichliformes; family Cichlidae; genus Archocentrus; species Archocentrus centrarchus. Next base: position 86,585 of record NW_022060259.1, read on the forward strand.
GTGCCCCAAGGTTCAGTACTAGGCCCTTTGTTATTTACCTTGTATATAAATAATGTTGGAATGAATATCTCAAATGCAGCCATTCATTTTTATGCTGATGACACAGTCATATATTGCTTTGCACCTACACCTGCAGAAGTGTTTGTACATCTGCAGAATGCATTTAACAGAGTGCAAGAACATCTTTACCAACTGCAGCTTGTTCTAAATGCTGATAAAACAAAACTTATGTTCTTCACTAATTCTAAATCAGCAAGATCAAGTCAGTCTGTCATTGTCACCAGTACTGGTCAACAAATTGAACTTGTATCTACTTTTAAATATTTGGGGTTTTTGATTGATGACCAGTTGTCTTTTAAGGTGCACATTCAGTATACTGTAAAGAAACTGAAGCTTTTACTTGGATTTTATTTTAGAAATAAGTCTTGCTTTTCTTATAGGGTGAAAAAGAAAATAATGGAGTCAACTTTTTTTCCCGTCATTGATTAAGGTAATGTGTTATACATGAATGCCTCTGCTCAATGCCTCCACGTTTTGGATAGTGTGTATCATGGTGCTCTGAGTTTCATTACAAACTGTGGAGCTTTAACTCATCATTGTGTCTTATACAGTAAAGTAAATTGGCCATCTTTATGTGTGCGCCGCCTCAGCCATTGGTATGAGTTGATTTACAAGGCTGTTCTTCAAATGACTCCACCTTATTTATCATCCCTTTTAATCCTGAATAATAGGGCCTACAGTCTCCGTTCCCAGGATTTTTATCATTTTACTGTTCCCAAGGTCAGAACAGAAATGGGGAATAAAGCTTTTAGATTTTCTGCTCCAAGTACATGGAACTGTTTGCAACCAGAGCTTAAGCTCCAAAGTCTGGTATCACTGAATGTATTCAAATCAATGATAAATTCCACTACAACCAGGCTGATGGAGTGCAAATGTTTTTAATGGGTGTAAATGTTTCATTAGTCTTGCAGACTCTTAACTAATTTTGAAAATTCAATTATCTGTATTTTTTTTTTTTTTTGTGTATATTTATGTAATTTTGTGTTGAAACTTTATGTGCTGTCCTTCTTGGCCAGGTCTCTCTTGCAAAAGAGATCTTGGATCTCAATGGGACAAACCTGGTTAAATAAAAGTTATAATAATAATAATAATCTGTAGAGTAAGTCACATTCTGATATGTTATCCTGTTGCATGTCATGGCAAAGCAGTCAACCATCAGTGATACCATTTTCAGGGAACATCTGATGATACATGTTCAACAATGCATGCTTGTCAGCCTCATTTAAGATTGTGTGGTGGAATGGAGACAGAGGCACCGATGTACACTCTTCCAAGAGAAGTTTTGAAGCTCACCCTAAATAAAACGCCATGCACCATAAGCGTTTGTATGCATTATGTCATTATATATATATATATATATATATATGGTAAATGGTAAATGGACTAGTTCTTATATAGCGCTTTTCTACTCAGTCAGAGCACTCAAAGCGCTTATACAACCTGTTTGCATTCACCCATGCACTCCCATTCATACAAGCACTTCCATTTTTATGAAGCTAAGTGCTTTTAATTACCTAACATTCACTCACATTCATACTCCGACAGAACGGTCGGAGAGCAACTTGGGGTTAAGTATCTTGCCCAAGGATACATTGGCATGTAGCCTGGAGTAGCCAGGAATCAAACCGCTGACCTTCCGATCAGTAGGTGACCTGCTCTACCTACTGAGCTACAGCCACCCCATATATATATATATATATATATATATATATATATATATATATATATATATATATATATATATATATATATATATATATATATATATATATATGTTAAAAATAATTCAAATAAAATAAAGGGTCACACACTAACAAGAGGAGCCTATAGAGAACCTGTAGAGCTCATTTTGAAATAGCAAATATGTTTGGCATAACAATGCATTCAGATCACAGTTCTGTTTGCAAGATCTGCGAGATATGACAGGCTTAAAAAAAAAAAAAATGCAATCCGGTCTATTAAATAGCATTTTGCCCACATTAGCTGCATTACAGTTCTGTGTTGTTGTCTTCTTCTTCTTGTGGGTTTTGTGGTTGACCACACCACAAAATGGAGTGGAGACAGAAGATAGAAAAAAACCCTCAGATAAAGTTCTGTCGCTGCGAAGGATTCCCTTTGATACTGAGTGGATTGTCGCTGACGTGTTTTTCCATGCCTCCACCACTCTCTATCGGGTTTGTGAGTTGTGCTCGTTGTGCTGAGAATTTCAGCTGTTAGTTTTTTTTCTACTTCAGCTCCCAGAACGGATCGCTATAACCGCAGTTTCTAGCGAGCACCGCCATTTCCCTCCTGCTCTCTGATGGGGATCGTCACATTCTATCTTTCTCCTGCCTCCCTGCCCTCCCTATCTCTCCTGTTTGCTGCTTGCTGTAACAGCGTCTCTTACACACTGTCCGAATAAGAATAAGATTAAGAAGCAACATGGATCTGGCAAACTAGTCCCTAAACACCATTGATCAAATTTTCTCCACTATGAAAAAAATCTGCAAACAACTGGAATTTCTGGCAGTAAATGTGGAACTTGCCAAAGGTCTTTGTATAACTGTTGTTGGATGCTATAGGCCTCCATCTGCTGCCAAGGAAACTTTACAATCTTTAAAGCAACTTGTATCCAGATTAAATTATGGTGAACTTGTTTTAATTGGAGACCTGAATTGGGATTGGTTTAAGACTGCATCAGAAGATTTGAAATCTTTTTGTGACTCTTTTAATCTTACTCAGTTGGTCAACTTACCCACACAGCCAAACCCTAAAAGCCCAGAGAAGTCCACCTTGATTGACCTGATCTTGACTAATGTTCCTCATAAATTCTCATCTTTGGGTGTCTTTTGCAATGACTTAAGTGATCACTGTGTTGTTGCTGTCACTAGAGATACCAGAATACCCAAAGTTAAACTTCGTGTAATTTATAAGAGGAGCTTGAAGCATTTTAATGAGCAAGCATATCATCATGATTTGTCTGCTGTTGATTGGATTCTGTTCCTGTCTATGACAGGATGTAAATACTGAATTGTTTCAACAAGCATTTTATTTCTTCTGGCTTCTTATTTGACTCGGTTAGACCCAATTCTGTGACCCCCTGTTCTTATCACCCAGTTTACACTGGTGAGCAACTTAACCTGGCACCTTTTACTGTTAATGACGTCCATTAGGCCCTTGTAGCTTTGGATCATAGGAAGTCTAGTGGACCTGATTTGTTAGAGCCGTTCTTTCTTAAGCTGGCAGCTGATTTTATAGCAGAGCCTCTTACTATCCTTTTTAATCTCACAGTGAAAAAATCTCAAATTCCTTCAATGTGGAAATCAGCCTTTGATTTTCCTTTATTAAAAGGTGGGGATTCAGTGGTGTTGACGAACTATCGGCCAATTTCCAAATTGTCGGTGTTGGCTAAAATTCTGGAAGCTTTAGTGAGTGGGCAAGTAAAGGAATATTGGATCTGAATATTGGATCTGTTGGATCTGAGCCATAAAGCAGAAGCGTAGTGCAGCTGAGAATGTGCTCGCAGGCGAGAAGGATTACATCTGGAAATAAGGTTCGGTTCCTGCACGGCGAGGAAGGTAACTATTGAATTTGGATTATTGGATTTACTGAATGGGTTCCCCAGTGAAACTGAAGGCTGTTGGAAAAACAAGCAGCCTGTTCCAAAACAACATCTGCATTATCAGGAATTCGGCTCCCTAGCCGGCCTTGGGCTGGTAATCATATCTCTCGGGGACAGTGTGTGATGGACGCTCGTCCCACCCTCTGCCCTCTCTGTGATTTGCGTGAGCTGGATCTGGTGTACCATGGCCGCTGATGAACCTCCATCACTATCAGCGAACTGCTTTGGCTAGGAGTTGGCATCTGACTCCACAATACCCCACCCTCTTGTCTCCATCTGCATCCCCTCCCTCCTGCCCAAGCTTCGATACGCGCTTCACAAAAGTCTCCCTCAATTACTCAATACACGCTTCGAAGCCCTGACACAGAATGACACATCAGTTTTTAATGTGTGGGGCCATTGTATCTTTATTTTTTATATCATGGAAATAATGACAATGCCAAGAAAAAATTACCAAAAATCGGCATCATATGGAATCTGACTAAATTTAAGGTAACCCAATGGAGGACTGAACCGCAGTAGGATTGGCCTCACATTCACCACTAAAACAACCTCTATTTTGCTGGCAAGATGTCATAATAATGGAAGTTCTTTCAGTGTGTTATTGGCCATTACCACATTTATTCCTCTAGGGGCACCGGTTACCCTGTGACATTTCCCCCTCCCTCCCCTGAAGACCCAGGCTTCAGAGAGTCCTGGAAAGGTAGTCAGCTGTGCAGTTGTCCTTCCCCTTCCTGTGCAGTATGTCAAAATCAAATGGCTGCATGGCCAGGATCTATGGCAGGCCGTTTTAACATAAAATCCAATTCACCACACTTACATTCCAGATATCTGAAATTGATTTATGATTAGACGTATTAGTAAATTAAGATATCTCTAATTATATTTTGCCTAGAAAAAATACCTATTTGAGATATCTGTAATTACATTCGGACTAGTCGAAATGATGTCAGATTTACCATTGAGTTGATTGGAAGCTTCAATTCAAGATATCTTTAATGAATTGCTGACTATCTGAAACACCTATTTCATATACAATTGAATTATGACTAGTCAGAAAGTTAATTCGAGATATCTCTTCTGACTAGTCATAATTCTAATTAAAGATATCTTAAATGACACAGTAATTAAAGATATCTTAAATGTATTTTTAGATAGGCAATAAATAGTTTTGCAAATTAAATTCTAGATATCTTGAAAGCAAACAATGACTAGGCAATGACTGTAATTTTGACTAGTCAAAATTCCCTGTAAATAAATTACAGATATCTTGAATTAGATGGCTTTTATATTTAAGATATCTTAAATTAACATTCTGACTAGTCAGAAGGACATTACTGTTATACTGAATTAGTATTCTGTCTAGTCAAAATGTCACAGATTTATGGAGCATTTTGGCAGAATGTTTATAAGGCAGTTTGTTGAAACGGCCTACCATAAAATCAGAGATTCTGTGGAGATTTCTTAAGCACTCTTTAAGTACACGATTTTCACGTTCTCTGCATATGCCATACTGAAGAGCTCTTTCTATATTGTTCCGTTTTCTTATAATTGTGTCGACAACGGCCAGCGCCATTGCAGCCACCTGACATTCTACACAGGCAATTGTTTGGACAGCTCAGTACAGGACAAGAGGGCTTACACGCAATCGCTTAATTCAGATATCTAAAAACGTAATTTTGACTAGTCATAATTATGTTTGAGATATCTTAAATTGTAATTACGGATGTGTGACCCATCAAATGACGACTCCAGTGACGTCATTTGAGATATCTTGAAAGGAATTTTGACTCGTCAAAACGTAATTGAAGATATCTTGAATTATTGCCCTTACTAGTCAGAATGTAATTGCAGATATCCTAAATTACCATTCTGGATAGTCAAAATGTAGTTTTGTCTAGTCAAAATGCAGTTTTAGATATCTTAAATGTAATTATGGATAGTCAGACAAACAGATTTTATGTTAAAAGGGCCTGCCATACAGGACCCACCATGTTATTCTAGAGTTGGTGTCCCTCATGTTATGCAGCCGTGATAATGCTCAATGGTCTGTTTCCTAGATGAACTTCCTTTCCAGGAGGTAATAACGGAGGGAAACCAAAGCCCACTTTAGTGCAAGGGATTCCTTTTCCATGATAAAATACCCTGGTTTCCCCTGTAACAGAGCACCTCCAATACCAACATCTGAAGCACCAATAGCCCCTAAAATAATTAAGTTAGAGCCAATTAATCTCTCTGATCTCTCAGCCACCAGGAAAAGGGATCTAGATTTGACATTGGAGCATTCAGTCATTAATAAACTACTCTATGATCAAGAAAACATGATGGAACTAAGTCATATTTAAGTTGAAACATAAAATAATGCAGCCATATACTTCCAAATGTGTGATCAGCGGCTAGTGATGTTTCACGTGTCAAAAAGCAATCAGAGATGACATCGCCTGCCAAAGATGCAGTGATTGTAACATACCTATTCAGTGTTTATTAAAATATAATATCATAGTGCCATATCATTCAAGAGGTGCCTTTCTTACTCCCTTTCTTACTTCCTGGTGACAGCAGCTTCTTCTGTTCCTTGTGAAAGGGTGTTCTCAAAGGCTGAGGAAGCTGTCCCTAAAGAGAGAAACCATTCAAGCCCATTTACTATGGAAAAATGATTATTCCTGAATTAAAAACACCTGAGTTTCGTAAGTACAAAGAGAACTACATCAACATAAAACACAGTTGGATTGCAGGTTAAATCTAAGCTTATATTTAAAGTATCCCAATCAAGGACTGGACCACAGTAGCATTGGTCTCACATTCACCACTAAAACAACCTCTATTTTGCCTGCAAGATGTCATATTAATAGAAGTCCCACCAGTGTGTTATTGGCCAAAGAGGCAAACATGAAATTGATAATACAAATTAATCAGCAGTATAAAGCCACCTAGAACATTTCCAAGCACCTCACCATCATATTATCTTAGCTTGTAGGCAACACATCCCATCACATCCCATCACATTGAAAACTCCACAGACTTTACCAACAAGGTCCACACTCTTACACTGAATCCAGATGAAACCATTGTGTCCTTTGATGTGGTTTCACTTTTCTTTTGCATACCCACAACTGAGGCAGTGGAGACTGTCAGAAAACAAGTACAGGAAGACAGCTCCTTACAAAACAGAACCAGCTTTGCCCCAGATCATGTTTGCATACTGTTAGACCTCTGCCTTACATTTGTTATCTATATTTCAAATACATATATTTTCGAATTTCAACAATGGTTTCTACAGACAAAAGCATGGATGCGCCAGTGTCACCCACTGAACCTTTACATGGAGGAAATGGAAAGTAAAGGTCTTGGCTCTTTCAAAGGGATAGCACCTAGCCACTGGTCACCCAGGTGGATGACACCTGGGTGAAAATAAAAGCCCAAGAAGGGCTAGGTAGAAGCCTTCACTTCCCACATCAACTTAGTGGATGGACATATAAGGTTTACTGGGGAGGATACCATAGATAATATTTTACGATTCCTGGACTGTGCAGTGCTTATTGAGGAAGATGGAAGCCTCAACATTGAATTTTACCTAAAGTCCCCACACACGGACCAGTACTTACTCTTTGACTACCACCATCCACTGGAATGGGGCAGAAAACATTCCCTCTAAGGCAGATGGGAAACAAAAGGAACACACACATGTAAAGAAAGCCCTTAAAACACAGTTATCTCAACTGGGCTTTCATCAAATCAGCCAAGATGCACAGGAAAGAAGGTCAAACACAAACTAGGGGGAGTAAGAATGACAAGCAGAACACTGTCATCCCTTATGTGGCAGGCTTCTCAGAGAAACTCAGAAGAATTTTCTCCAAGCATGGCATCCCAGTATCCTTCAAACCTAGTCACAATCTAAGGCAAAAACTGGTCCATGTCAAGGAAAAAAAAATCCCCAAACACAAGATAAGCAATGTAGTATATGCTGTCCAGTACAGTGAAGAGCGCATGGACCTCTACATTACAGAAACCAAACAGCCTCTTCACAAACGAATGGCACAACATAGAAGAGCCACCTCGACAGGACAAGACTCAGCTGTACATCTGCACCTGAAGTAGAAAGGGCACTCTTTTGAGGATGCCACTGTTCACATTTTGGACCGAGAAAACAGATGGTTTGAAAGAAGAACAACCATCACTGAACAGAGGAGGTGGATTACATCACCATCTTTCCCCGTTTACAATGCTGTCCTGAGCTCCCTCCCCAGGTGCCTCAACCCCCATTCACACCTTTGTTCAGGTGAACTCAATAGGTCACTTGACAGAATGGGGTGAAGTCCCAAATTGGTTTCACCTGAAACCACTGATTGTAATGACCCACGCCTCCTTTCATACCTTGGTGCATGTGGTAATGCACATGAACAATAGAGGGTCATAACCACCTCCAGGGGACTACGCCAACTGGGGTTGAAATACCTGGGTCTTTCCACCTTTTTGTTTGAGAACTGAAGAAGCCCTTCCGGATGAGAATTGAAACATCATCTAGAAACAAGAAAGAATTGCAGTCGCCCATTTTTCAAGCTCCAGAGACTATGATGACCTGGATAACTGAGAATACATGTCTTAGGAGAATATGAAACAGGCAATGGTGATAAAACAAATATACTGCTGACCTAAAACTGGTTCCATACAAAACAGCTGAGGCCTGTGACCAGCCCTGGGATCTCTTTAGACTTTGGGAAATACCTGTTAAATTTCCTGTTTAATCCAGAATCAAATTTAAAATCCTCCTCACATACAAGGTCTTGAATAATCAGGCCCCATCCTCATATGGTAATATGACCCTAATAAAGCCTTTTTCTTCTAGACTGCTGGCTTACTTGTGGTTCCTAAGGTATTTAAAAGTAGAATGGGAGGCAGAGCCTCCATCTTTCAGGTCACTCTTCTGTGGAACTCCCAATTTGGATCTGGGAGACAGACACCCTCTCTACTTCTAAGGTTAAGGCCTTTATGCACTGAATGCATTGCGAAAAATTGACACAAAATTCAGAATTTTTCAGATATGAACTTGTGTAACCTATATACACACACCAAACGCAGTGTGTTTTTGTGAAACAATCTTAAAAAAATGTAGTGTGAAAGAAACAAAGTCAACATCGAGCGATGATGTAATGAGGTCCTAATATTTCTAAAGAAAAAGAAGAAATAGAGATTCTGGGTTCATCAAATTCCCGTGAGAATGCAGCACCAAGGAAAAATTCATGGTTTGATCCAGGAGTTAAAGCTGTATCACAACCACATTTGTACATATTTCAGGGTGTCAGTGGGCAGAGGGAGCTCTTTGTTGCCAGTGTTGGGAGCACATCTGAGGAGGTAGAGAAATAATTTCAGAGACCAAATCGACCCAGAGCAGGAACTAGCTGTATGTCTGAGGAAAAATATTAATATTTTACTGTTTCCATATCATTGGATTGGTGTGTGTTTTGAGCTATGAGAGCACTTTTTGCCATATGCAGTGGTCTGATTCGTCAAATCTGTTTGCTCACTTGTGAAAATCAGAAAATTTAACTTGATCAAAAAAATAAATGCAACAAATTCGTCCTATGAAAATATGTGCCCAGTGTGAGTCTGAAAACTATTTTGAATGCATGTAACATTCACACAAATTTTACGCATCCAATGTGTAAAAGCCTTTAGGCTTAAACGTTCCTTTTTCAATAAAGATCACTGTAGCGACTTCAATCCAAAACTATAGCCACTGCTGGCTGAGTAGGTTTTTGTACTGTGATGTGTCTCCAATAAGCCATGATAAGTCCCATTTGCGTTTTGTGTATTTATTTTAAAACGTATGACGGTAAACTTTCATTCAATTAAATACGCTTAGGATCAGAATTGTGAAATAACGTTCAAAATAATGATCTAGAATGGCGGTGGTTAAGAATGGTGGCCAACAGAAAAGTTTGCAAAAAAAACCCTCACCCAACTGCCTGTTGGGTATGCCCGTATCAGGTAAATAACATAAGACCACACCCCTAAGCAACCACCTGAGGTGTAGAGAAAATCTGAACATCTGTGCCACCATAACACATAAACAAAACAAACATTCACTTTGGCTCCTACAATCACAGTTAGGGCTGGATCAGGTGACCTTGAATCCTCCCTTAGTTTCACTGTAACAGGCCCAGGCTGCTGGGGGCTATTAAGTTTCTCCTTCACTCACCTCTTTTCACCCTGTGTGTTTATACATCACGCTGTATTAAATCATTACTTACTATTATTCCAGTATGGTCTTTTGTCCTGCCAGTCGCAATGGCTGCCTCTCCCTAAGCCTGGTAATGTCTGAGTTTTTTTCCTGTTAAAAGGGAGTTTTTCCATTGTTGCCATGTGCTTGGTTATAGGTGGTCATGTTTCCTTGTAGGGTCTTTACCTTACAATATAAAGCTCTATGAGGCAACTGTTGTGACTTGGCACTGTACACATAAAACTGAACTGAACTGAATTGAATTCCAATGGAGTAGCCTCTGGTATCCTGTCTCAGTTAAGGAACTGACATATGCTCTTGCATGCAAGGTGGCTAGCTGATTCATTAGCTCTACAAATGCTGCAATTTCCTCAGACCATCTCTATTGTTCTTTAGAGACATATTAGTATGTGGCCACTTGGGGACCCTGTAGGATCACGGTAGAAATCTTGTCTACCGGTCCAGAGAGATTAATACTAATGCTAAAATGAGTAAGTAATGACAAATTAGTAGTGGACCAGTTGGTATTAGGTAAGAATAAAACAATGATCGGCAGTATTTTTGAGAGTTGTCTAGATAGATAGATTTCAGTCAAACTGATATAAAGCAGTGCTGAGGGCCTGTCCTCTGAAATGAAATGAACTCTGAATCAAGTCTGAACAAACCGCATTGGATCGCTGGGCTAGCTAACACTGCAGGCTATCCCGAGTGCTGCAGCAGCTCCTGCAGCTCCTTCTGCCTGGAGCCTGAATCCTTATGAGGATGATGTCAGTTTTCGAGGATGGGAACACATTAGTCTTATCATCAGCCAACAGCGGGAAAAGTAGTCTATGTGTAGGACAAACAACCACTACATCCCTCCATGTCCAGAACACGCAGTGGACACAACGCGGGGCTTTGCGTGCTTCGAGTGGTTACATGCAGTTTGATTATTACCGCATAGAGTCGAGAACAGGGTGTACAGTGTTGTTAGCTTGTACTGCCGTCGCAGTGCTGTCAAATTATGCAGAGCTCAAGAAGGGAGACGACACGCATCACCTGACTGCGTCTCTGTGCATAGCACCGGACAGTTCGATACTGTGAATCAAAAGCTGCGTCTTACCGCATCTGTCCGGATTCTCAGCTTGTGCTCATCCATTTTCTGTAATACGCGATGTGAGGCAGTGCAATAGTGGTTTCCCAGTGACGACATCAAAACATGTGCAAAAGGCAGAGCTGTAATATGCCCCTTATTGGTCAGAATCCGTACATTTTTTTTCTCTCCTCCTCTCTAAAGATACAACGTCGGTAGATTGCTGCACCATCAACATGTATCTGGTCGCAACCACAGCCCATCCTCCCTCCCTCATCCCTTCCCCCGCCCTCCTTCTTTCTCTCTCGCTCTCTTTCTGCCTCGGTTGCGCCTGCAGCGCTGACAGCAGCGCGCCTCAGACCTTGGCCAATGAGGTTGAGTGCCTCTGGCTTCCATCTGTTTGCGATGAACATTTCCAAAAGTACCAAACCTCTGGTGCACATTTATGCTCGCATTAACAAGTGAACTTTATTCATTTTGTTGGCCCCATCTGACCTTGAGTGGCGCCACCTTAACAACAGCAACAGCAACAACAACAAAGCAGTGTTGTGTTTTTCATATTTTAGCCCAATATTTTATGAACAGAAAAACTATCAAAAACCTTCATATGTCCCTTTGGGACATCATGATTTTGTCCCCCAAAAAGTTATAATTTCCCAACTAATTTCACATCCCTTGTATCAGGTTGACCTTGTTGTAAATGCATGTCGGTCAAGCTCCCACACGTTTTACGAATTTACTGCAAGCAGACAAAGAATGAGCACATCGTAAAATATGTCCAGCCTGTCAAGGAAAAAGGCAAAAGAAAATAAAGATTTTTTTATATAACAAACTGATTATAAAATGTAGATTTTACATTTTACTACTTTTTTGCCCTTTGCTCAATAATAATATTTACCTGGTAAAAGTATTTTGAAAATAATGAAATAACTGCACATTGTTTGTGTCTCTAAAGAATCAGTGATAGTTGTGTTTTCTAAATAAAATCTCTAAAAACACCAATCGGATCTTTTTTTCAAACAATATTATTTGGCAGTGATTGGTTTATTAGGAAAACATAAAAAGCTTTTACTAACTTGTGATGATATGTGACATGGTACGGTGGACAAAAATGTGTTAGCTGCTTTAATGAGTAGTTTTATTAACAGCTTTCTCAACAAAGGTGAACATAACAAAAAATAATTACGAACATTCAAAAGCTTTTGGCATCACAATTTAAATGTATAATAGGGTCTAAGATGGCGAAAGCTGCTCTGAGAGACACTTTCTATGCAAGTTTATTATATCAGTAACCTCTTCTGCATTTTTTCTTACAGCCATGGGATGGTTTGTTTGTCATGTGACATAATCTCACAGAAGCTATATATATATATATATATATATATATATATATATATATATATATATATATATATATATATATATATATATATATATATATATACCGACTGGACTGATGCACTTCCTTCCTTCCACTTGGCTGTCTTCTTAGAGCCCATGTGTCAAACTCAAGGATGTAATTTCATACGCCCGCAAGATCATTTCATATAGCTATTATTAATGGCCAACGTTAAACAGCACTCCCACCACTTATACTACAAATCCCACAATGCACCGCAACAGCTGCTGCAAGCCGAGACTTGTGCGCTAACCCAGTGGTCCCCAACCTTTTTTGAGCCGCGGACCGGTTTAGTGTTAGAAAATATTTCCACGGACCGGCTTTTAAGGTGTGGCGAATAAATACGTCAAAATAAATGATACGACCATAACCAAGTGTGATATTTTCTACGTATAATAATAAAAAACGGGAATCCACTTTGTATTCGTATACAACTCTATCAGCAGCGTTCTCGTAACATCCCGCCTCAACATGAATAACAGGCTCTCTGCCCACAGCGCTCCCTGGTCAGCTGTTAGAGCCATGGTAAAACATGCCTTCAAAATAAGATACACCGCAAAAACAAATACAGTAGAAATCACCTCAGTCGGATTCAAATGGCCCAGTTTGGGGTCTATTATCGAATTTCGCTGCAATGGCTTCTGCTTCATCTATGAATTTGCTTCTGCAAATTTTATAATCTGAAATTTTACTCGTAAGTGCAAGTTTGTAGCTTACACTTGCCACGATTATCCCCGGTGAAATGAACTGATATAAACACTAAAACAATTTCCAGGCGTTGTTAGTGTGTGTGTAGTTGTGCACGAACGAGCCGATGCATGGAAGTGGGCGGACAGGAGCTGAGGAGGGTTTTTGCGCTAAACTCATCCAGCTTATGCGATCACATTTAACTGGAAATTTATTACAATGGGACCAGATTTTTCATCCGAGGTAGGTGAATATCCGACGGATTTATGTGATGATTTTATTTGAATTAATGTTAGGAAAAATCAGGACCTGCAGATGCCATCCAACTAGAGCGAAAACCCGATTTGTGCGACTTCGACTTAGGTGATTTTTACTGTATAAAGCGCATGAAAAATACAACTCACCATAACACTGAATCAGTGTAAGCCCCCTGAGCTTGTTTCTCTGATACTCATTTTTGCTGGCTTCTGGTTTGACTGGGGTCGGCCGATTTCACATGGTGCGTGGCTGCAGAGCCGCGGTGTCAAGCGCTGGAGAGTCAGTTTGATGGCTGGGTCTACCTCACTGCTATCCCCGGTGTTGATAAATAAAAATGGTAAATGGACTAGTTCTTACATAGCGCTTTTCTACTCTTGTTGAGCACTCAAAAATTTAAAAAAGCGTTATGTAGGTCAACCAACCGATTTCGTTAGACAGGCCTGAAGCTTCTGGGTTTAATTTTAGCGGTGACGTATCATGTGAGCAGAAACGTCTTGACACGTCAAGAGGAAGTCATGGAGGGAAGTAACGGAGCGAATCCGCCCATTTTTCAAAATAAAATATAGTTTAGGCGCAGATAATAAGTAAAACGGAAATAATTTAAGTTATTTATTCTTTATGTGCGGCCCGGTACCAAATGTCCCACGGCCCGGTACCGGTCCACGGCCCGGGGGTTGGGGACCTCTGCGCTAACCCATTTGTGTTGCCAATGACCCATTGATCAGTGATCAGCAGACAGCACTTTTTACAGTGACATTTAAGCTAGCCTGACCGCCAAAAATGGCCAAATGAAAAGTGGAAAACAGATGGGAGGCAGAGGACCTGCTCGCTGACATCGGAGGTAAACCGTGTGGCTCTTTTCCCCGCCTGCGATGTGCGGGCAAAAGAGCGGTTTGGTGGGACAGTTATGGGAGAAGATGCAGAGGGAGACCTGCACAGGTGAGCTGACAGTGCATCACTGTTCACACACCAGGAAACGCTGCGCAGCAAAATCCTGAAGACACAACGCATCATTAGCACCGTAACACTGATGCACTCGTTACTTGCGCTTACCTGGCGTGAACAGCTGAGACAACACTGACCCGGCTGATCAAAGGAAGTTTGAATTACCGTAATTCCGCGACCGTTTGTTCTATCGGAACAATTCAAACAGTTTCTGAAATGGCATTTAATATCCAACACAGGGTTTATTACAGTAAAAATAAAATTAATTAAATAAATAAATAAAAACTTTAAAAGAAAAAACGATAACTATCTAAAACTGAATTGTGAGTTTACAAAACTCACAGCGCTGGTCCTTAAAGTAGTGATGGGAATTCCGGCTCTTTTCAGAGAGCAGACATCCCTGTCTTAGAGTATCCAACAACACCTGAGGCATACCTTTGAAGCTTGTACTTCCTGACTATGTTTCCAGTGACCACTTTTCATACCAACTACATCTCTTTGTTGGTTATAGTATTGTTATAGTTTCTAGTATCTTCAATTAGGGCTTTGTGGAAAAGAATAGCTGTTTTAATTCAAATTCAATTTGAATCCTTTTCTGTTTGTTGCACCAAATCACAACAAACAGTCACCTCAAGGCATTTTAAGGCAAAATTTAATGGGCGAAAGCAAAACAATTGTTAATGTGAAACAGTTGCCTACATTACATTTTATATCTCCATTCTAAATTGGAGGACCCTGTGTGATTTTTAGGAGTTGCTGGTTTAATGGAAAATACTTAAATTAACTTTCACTGTACCATCATGTTTTACAGATAGAAGCTTAAATCTTAAAATGTTAGCTTATTCTGTTTTTCTCAGTACATTCACTGAGAAAAACAGACAAATATTTACATTGTTTGCTTCTAGGCTGGGTCAGACAGTCTCTTACAAAGTGAGAAATACAGGTCGGATTATTAATTAAATGGATTTTTTTTTAATACCAAAAACTACTATATATAAATTTAAAACAACAATCAGCTTTCATTGATGCAGTCACACACTGCTTTCCCCTACATCCCTTAGTGCAGTCCATGACAGCATCCAGCAGTTTGGAAGCTCCACTGTGGCTGAAAGGAAGGCCCTACAAAAAGCTCAGTGCACAATTACCTGCCATCAGCAACCTTCACCACCAGCGCTGTTTGCAGAGCACACAAAGCATCATCAGGGACTCTTCTCACCCAAGTCACATACTGTATACCCTTCTGCCCTCTGGGAGGAGATACAGAAGCACCCGTGCCAGAACCACTCAGCTCAGGAATAGCTTTTTCCCCATTATCTGTTACATTACTGAACTCCTCAATTCACTTATAACCAACCACTACACCACACTACATCAGTACATCCACTGCCCACATTGCACACACTGGACTAACCTCATACTCTGTTCACTGGACACTGTAAATATTATAACTTATTTAACCATTCCACACATTTATTCTGAATTTATATACATCCATATATTCTTATTTATCTATTTTATATTTATCAACAGGGTGTTCTGTTAACTGTAATTTCCCCATTGTGGGACTAATAAAGGTATTTGTATCACACGCTGTCATAATTGCACTTGCACTTTATCCATAATTGCCTGATATTTTTAGAATAGAATAGAATGCCTTTTATTGTCATTATACAGGATGTAAAATGAGATTTTTTGCACTCTGCAATTGTACAGTTTTCATATTTGCACTCCTGTGACTTTGCAGAACGCTGCTATTTGCACTTCTGGTAGATGCTAACTGCATTTTGTTACCTTGTTACCTGAGCAATGACAATAAATCTAATCTAATTACTAAACTCTGCCTCTCTCTCCCACCATGTGTTTGTTGCTTTGTAGAAAAAAATTCTACTATCAATTCTATTGTGCATATCCATGTTGTTTTAGTTATAATAAAACAAAAAGAAAAATAAAATTTGAAATAAAATAGAAAAAAAATTAAGAAATAGAGAAAAAAAATACACATCTCAGTGGTGATTCAACCTCACATTTCTGGGTCCATCACATGTCCTGCTGAGCTAATTCATTTTATGTGCAGGTAGCAGCTTTCCTGTGTTTATGATACCTTGCAGACAGAGGGGGTATAATTGTAAGAATCGTACACATTAAGTTCACCATGTAACAAATTAAATCTGATTTAGCAACCATTAACACAACATTAGTTTGAGGTACATCTTCAATGTTGCCTAGATGTTTTTGTTGTACTTTTGAGCAAGACAAGGTTTGTGTTCAAGATTTTTTTTCTACTGTCTCTTTATTAATTACAATAAAATGAAATTAAAACAGACCTGAAAAAATGGAAAGACAAAGAACAGTTCAATGGTGATTCAAACTCAAGATCTTACCCTTTTGAATTCACCTTTTTTCCCCATACTGACTCCTACTCCAAAGAAGGAAAAGAAAGGGATTCAACCTGCCCCAGTCTATCCCATCCCTGGTTTATGGTGCTGACACTAGGGACAGAAAAGACAGATTTGTAACAACACATTAAATTCAATATGCAAACAAATGAGACAGAACTCTATTTACAAAATGTAAAATAGCTTAAAAGTATTATTTTCTTTAAAAAAAAAATGCTATATGTGGAGAAGATATTGTGAGACCCTCAGTTCACAACTACGTTAGGGTTAGGGGGTTACTATATAAATTAGTTGTTTAAAAAAGACTAGACTTCTATTGTACATAAAAACAACAACATCTAACTACTGATAAAAAGATCTGAACCAGGAACCTTATTGCCATCCTGATTCTGTTAAGCATGGTTTGACCACAGGGGTCAAGAGGCATCTGGACATTCACTCTGGTGTAGTGCAGTACTATCTCTGGTAGCTGACAGCTGATAGCTACCAGAGTAGCTGATCAGTAGCATCCTTGGGCTTCACTATTTCAGAGATTGCTGTGTGATGTATGACATAAAGGTCATACATCACACAGCAAAGATGTGTAACTCTTCTTTAGATAACAACAAGCTTTACATAACATGTCTCTGTAAAAGACAATAGGTCTCTCTCTCTCTCAACCCCATGCCCCCACAATACCCTTTGACACTGTTAGCTCTCAATGCTGGCTACTTAATGGTCAGGTTGGGTTACACACACTTGTAAATGATACGGCCTCATATATCTTGCACTTCATAAATTATTATTAAAGAACCTGCAAACTCTAATGAGCATGCGCATTTAGGCAGGGAGCTGGCAAGTAAAGAGGCCAGTGTGGATCGAGCAGCAGAGCCAGGATGGACATTTCTGTTTTGCCTAACAACAACCACCCAGAGAAATTCCTCCAGCTGGATATTAGAATGCTGCCAGCTGCACACAGTGTGTTCCAGGTTGGGGCAGTAATGTCCAGTCAGAAACAATGGCAGAACAGGATTTACTCTCAGGTATGCACCATTGTACTGTCTTTCCTTCTTTACATGGTTCAGAAGAACAACTGGCAGCCAGGTTCAACACCTTTCTTCCAGTAAGACTCTGGAGACATTTTCTCTCTGTCCACAGGTTTAATAATGTAGAAAGTGTGAAACTGAAACAAAAATGTAACACAATTACAACTGTAAAGTATAATCTTTAAATTACATCTTCTATAGACTGTATCCACAACATAGGATAAACTAAATCAACATTATGCAACACATTGATTGCAAAAGTAAGCATAACTAAACTCTGAATATGTGGTTCACTAGTTTATCAAAGTTACAAACCAAACTCCACTAATGTTACAAAATATGAGCACAGGACTAGAGATAAGTATCAAATAAACAGTATACATACAGATAATGCCACAAAGACGAAGGCTGAAAGGCTGATGCATGAGGATTAGTGCCAGTCATCGAGGCCGTGTGTAAACCTCCATTAACTTCCTGCCTTTTTCAACTTCCTGTGGTGCCAAACTATTCACAAAACCACCTACTGTGTTGTTGTGCTGCAACAACACTGTCAGCACACTCCCCGTCTGGGGTAATTGAACGCCACTATCAACATAAAACAAATATTTATATAACATCTTAATCCTACTTTGAATGTAACAGAAGAATGAGCTCTGACACAGATCTTAGAAACACTTTAGGTCCATCCTGTCTAGACACCTTGATCTCTGCTTTGAGGACCTTGTTGTCCTGGCTGGGGAAAACTTGGGTGATAATTCCCAAAGGCCATTCATTTCTTTTAAGCTGCTGATCTCAAAGGAGCACAATGCTTCCAGGCTCCAGATTGGGTTGATTGTTCTGCCACTTCTTGGCTGCAATGTTGAAAGATACTGTCCTCTCCATTTACTCCAGAAAGTCTGGGCCAGATGCTGGACTTGACGCCATTGCTGCTTGCTGATGTTAGAGTCTTCAGGTGGGGCCGATGGAATACCTGCCTTCTGAGTCAGGAGGGTTGCTGGGGTGAGCAGAACAAGGTCACTTGGATCAACAGATACCGGTATGAGAGGTCTAGCGTTGATGATTGCTGCTACTTCTGCCATCAGTGTAGTAAGCACTTCATGTGTCACGCTTGATGTCCCGAGTTGTAGAAACATTGAATCGAGGATCCTTTTGGCTATTCCTATCATCCTCTCCATGAGCCACCCATGTGAGATGCATGGGGAGGGTTGAAGACCCACAAACAGCCCTTTTCTGCTAAGTACTTCTCAATTGCCATAGAGTCAATATTGGAAAGGATCTTTAGTTCAGTTGATGCTCCCACAAAGTTTGTGCCCCTGTCGGAACGTATTTGTTTCATGGGGCCTCGAATGGCTTGAAATCTCCTGAGGGTACTGATAAAGCAAGAAGTGTCCATAGACCCTATAACCTCTATATTGACTGCTCGAACAGCCATACAGGTAAAAATCACAGCCCATCTCTTGCTATGTGCGAGACCACCTCTTGTGTGCTGTGCAACAACACTCCACGGGCCAAACAGTCCAACATAGGTAAATGGAGGTTCCATAGAGAGACGATCTGCTGGCAGGTCAGCCATCTTTTGTTGTTCAGGGAGACCACGGAGCTTTTGACAAGTGACACAGCGGTGCAGGAGGGTGCTAACCAGTCTTTTCATACCTACAATCCAGTAGCCTGCCGCACGGATGGCACCCTTCGTGAAATGAGGGGTGCCAGAGGGGCTACTCAGCTATTACTGGTATCCTTCTTGAGTTCTCGTTTCATTATTGACATGAAGGCAAGATCTTTAAAGGATGGAGCTTGTCTATTATCCTCTTTGGTCAATTGGAACACTGTGTAGCCTGACTCAGTATCCTCCACATCATGGGCATGATTTGACTGCTTGGAACTGTATTTCTCCCTTACACTTGGACGTGGTTCAAAAATGGTTGGGTGGTCCTGTTCAAGGGTATTGGTAAAGAAAGTCATCACACTGTGTGGCTTATGAACACGTCCCAGACAGACATTGCCCACAATCACCCATCCCAAATCTAGTTTCTGAGCATAGGGAGCTTCAGGGGGTCCACTGATGCATTTGTGAACCTTATGAAGTCTAATGACATCACGGCTAAGTAAGAGCATAACGGGCACATCAGGTTCAAGCTCGGGAATAAGGTGGGCAACTGGTTTCAGATGATTGTGGTGAAGTGCAGCACTTGGCATTGGAATTGCCGCTGTTGTCTGGTATGTCATTACACTCCAGTAGGCTTGGTAGTAGCTGAACTGTCTTACCATCCAGTGATTCTGCACAAAAGCCTGCAGCCATTCTGCCCATGTTCTCAGTCATGCCAGAGCAGGTTTTCAGAGAGTAAGACGCAGTAGGGCCTTGAATTTTAAACATTTCAAAGAAGTCAGAGTGAGCCAAAGATCTGTTGCTCTGCTCATCCATAATCACATAGGCTTTCATGGCTTTGTTGCGTTCTCCCTTAGGGTAGACTTTGGCCAGACAGATCTTGGAGCAGTTCTTGGTAATGCGGTCTCCTCCACAAATCTGAGTGCACTGGGTAATGACTTCTACAGTTTGTGTGGGTTCTAGCTCCCCGCCATGCTCTTTCAAAGTTGGGTTTGAGTCCTTAACCCACGGTGCTTGACCTGGGTGTAGAGCAGAAGAGTTTATCACTGTTGCAGTCTGTACACTTCACAATGCTTTGGCACTCTCATGCAGTATGTGCTGAGGAGTTGCAACACTTAAAACAAATGCCATTCTCCCTGAATTCCTCCAAGGATTTCTCTCGAAATGCACGGCACTTCTGTAATGTGTGGGGTTTCTCTTATCTGGATCCTCCACATTATTCTTGTGTCTGTCTTGGCCTGAGTGAGCTGCAGCAGACACTTCTGTTCAGCTTTTCAGCTTTGACCATGTCAGTTTGACAAACAAAGTTGAAACTTGGATCATTTCTCATCTGTGCCTGTTGATAGATGAAGGCGACAAAAACTGAGAATGGGGGAAATGCGACATGATGTAACCATTTGTAAGTGGATCCATGAGAGAGCCACTTCTCTTGTATACTGTATAATAGCTTCTACACTATTGCATTCACACCTCTGGGAGTGTCAAGATAAGCAAGACCAGGCAGATCTCCCTCTGCCTTAGCAGCATCTATTTCCATCAGTAAGTCACTAAGATCCTGCAGTTTGGAGTGGTCTTTATTGCCAATTTTTGGAAAACTATCAACTTTTTGGAACAAAGCCTTCTCAATAGCTTCAGATGAACCATAACAAGCATCCAGTCTACTCCAGATCATGTTCAACCCCTTAGCTGGTTGGTTTATGTGGATGGACCTAATGCGTTTTGCATGCTCAGTTGATTCCCTTCCCAGCCATTGACGAGAAGATCCATTTCTTCATCATTTGTTAGGTTTAGGTCTCTTATTGCATTCTGGAATGAGCGACGCCAGGCCCTATAGTTTTTAGGTCTGTCATTATTAAACTGTAATAGACAGGTTATAACTAGCTCACGTCATGCTAGATATCGAACAAAGTCTTTCATGTGTGGATCAGCGGAGCAACTGGGCCACTGAGAGTTGCCACATGGGAGAGAGGGAAGAATGTCCATGGTATTGGTAGTATTACAGGGTGGCTGATGTGCAGATAAGCTGCCTGAAGGCATCAAAAGGTCTTTATAATCATTTTCTTTAATTGCTGTGTGCTGGTGCTCTCTCTGTTAATCTGAGGTGTAATCCACATCTGGTGTGACTAATGGATTAAGACCTTTATGCTTACACACAGGATATACGTGGGTATCGTAGACGTTAGTATTAGCAACATTAGGGGGCTATCTCTCACTGCATTGAGACATGGCGTGTACACCGAACTATGCAAAGTTAGCTCAGGAGGTGGCTGTCGTGTCTTGTCCTGCAAGCATGAATCCTCCTGTGGTGCTATCTCTATGCCTTCTGATACTTTAGCCTCTTTCTCCACATACTCTTTTGTGTGCTCAGTTGGGTCAAGTAATGTCGAATTGAGGGGAAGTTGACAACTGTGTCTTCCTTCACTAGCTTTAACCACAGCTTCTAAAGCCTCTGCCTTTGCTACGGCTGCAGCAGTTTCTTTTTCTATAGTCAGCATTTCTATTGAAGCTTCTAGGTGAGCCTTTTCCATTTTTAACTTCATCACCCTCTCTGCGAACAACAAATGTGCTTTTGCCACTTCGGCATCAGCCCTGGCTTTTGCAGCTGCAGCACTTGCTCATCCACTTGAACGTGTGGCTGACGTGGAGACATAAGACCTTTTTGTCATTGAAGATGACTTTGAATCCATATCGTAGATAAGCAAGGGCTACGTAGCATGATGACGATTGCCGTAGTCACATGCACCGTATTACCTTGTCTGTTAGTTGGTGTCTTTTCACTGTACTGTCTTTACTTCTTTACATGGTTCAGAAGAAGATTATAAATTACAATTGTAAAGTATAAGTTTTAAATTACATCTTCTATAGACTGTATCCACAACATAGGATAAACTAAATCAACATTATGCAACACATTGATTGCAAAAGTAAGCATAACTAAACTCTGAATATGTGGTTCACTAGTTTATCAAAGTTACAAACCAAACTCCACTAATGTTACAAAATATGAGCACAGAACTAGAGGTAAGTATCAACTAAACAGTATACATACAGACAGTGCCACAAACACGAAGGCTGGAAGGCTGATGCATGAGGATTAGTGCCAGTCATCAAAGCCGTGTGTAAACCTCCGTTAACTTCCTGCCTTTTTCAACTTCCTGTGGTGCCAAACTATTCACAAAACCACCTACTGTGTTGTTGTGCTAAGGATACATCTGCAACAACACTGTCAGCACAACCATGTAACAGCCATCTTTCTGTATATGAATCTTTGTGTCTTGCCTTTAAAAGGAATAATTTTGTTTGTTTTCTTGTTATTCTACATTACAGTTACCGCCAGGGATGGACTGGGACAAAAAATGGGCCCTGGCATTTTTGGCTTAGACCGCCCGCAACTATGTCTTAGAAGCATTTGACACTGTTTTACTCTTATTCAGTGTGGGCATACCTTTTGCTAATAATACTTTTACACTTTTTTTTTTTTTTAAACTTACTTTAGTAATGCTTAAATTGCAAAGCTTTGACGTATCATTTAGTTTTTAAAAATCTGTTATTTCACCTGCTTGAGGGCTTTTTAGAGAGAATCACAGAGGCTACAAATTCAAACTACTGTGCAGCCTTTCAACACACCTTTAACCTAAATATCTAAAATGCTATGATGCAGCCTAAAATGGACACTTGCTGCTCATCCAACACTTCTCAGCCTTGACCGTTTGCTATTTTATCAGATTAAGGTGCCATGGCTGCCAGATTTGAGGAAGTATGCAAATGTAAATAAATATTCATATTAATCAATCGCCAACTCATCATCACTGCTGCTGTCTTCACCTACAGCAGAGTCTGCCCAAGCCTTGAAGGGGACCTAAGCAATATTTGATTTGGGCCCCCCTTCATACCACTTCATTGTCCCCTGAACTTAATTGTTATTAATGGTGGAGGGTTAAAGTTGATTTTTTTTTTTTTTAGGATATATTACAGTTTCAGCCTTTTCAATTCAATTTTTCAATTCAATTACATTTTATTTATACAGTGCCAACTCACAACAAACAGACATCTCAAGGCACTTTATAGTGTAAGGTAAAGACCCCACAATAATTACAGAGAAAACCCATCGTTCATCCTAATCTTAAAAATAGAGAGGGTGTCTGTCTCATGAATCCAAACTAGGAGCTGGTTCCACAGAAGAGGGGCCTGAAAGCTGAAGTCTCTGCCTCCCATTCTACTCTTAAGTATCCGAGGAATCTTGATCCAAGATGGCGCCGCGAATGGATGCCCTGGTACTTCGGTGCGCTCTGTTTTGTTTGTTTTTGTGCGTTATTTCTGTGTCTGGACACTCTTCTGGGTATTCTTACACCAGAGAAGAGCTTTTCAACATTAGGTCCACAACACCTTCGGATTTATTTCCTGTTTTTGTCGCATCTGCGGCGGATTTATTACACACTCTGGCCCAGAAAGTGAGACGCCGAAAGAGAGGGAAGCGCGCTGGCGTGCTTGTGAGGCTAAGGAGACGTGGATTACGCACAGCCTTACCTGGGATTTTCCTCTCCAACGTGCGTTCACTTAGGAACAAAATGGACGAACTGATACTGATGAGGAGCATGAATAGAGACTTTTCCAAATCCTGTGTGTTATGCTTCACGGAGTCATGGCTGTGTGAGGAGATACCGGACTGCGCGCTCCAGTTGGAGGGATTTCATCTCCTCCGCGCAGACCGGCAAGCTGCGCTTTCCGGCAAGGCTACAGGTGGAGGAGTCTGCTTCTACATAAACAGTGGCTGGTGTACGGATGTGACAGTGATTGCTAAGCACTGCTCTCCCTCACTGGAATATCTTTTCATTCACTGTAAACCGTTTTACTCTCTGCGGGAGTTCGCTTCATTCATACTGGCTGCTGTTTACATCCCGCCGGACGCGGACGTGCACGAGGCCCAGTGCGCGCTCACAGAGCAGATTCTGTGCATGGAGCGGACATACCCGGACTCTCTTATCATCGTACTTGGGGACTTTAATAAAGCCAGCCTGAGACAGGAACTTCCCAAATATAAACAATATATCACATGTCCGACCAGAGAGGAGAAGACATTAGACCACTGCTACAGCACGATAAGCGGGGCTTATCACGCAGTGCCCCGCGCTGCACTCGGCCTCTCTGACCACGACATGATCCACCTGATCCCCGCGTACAGACAGAGGCTGAAGCTCTCAAAACCTGTGGTGAGGACAACAAAGCAGTGGACCCGTGAGGCTGTGGAGGAGCTGCACACATGCTTTGAAACTACAGACTGGGACTCAATGAGGGCTGCCTGTGACAGTCTGGATGATTACTTAGACACTGTAACCTCGTATATCCACTTCTGCGAGGACAGCATTGTGCCATCACGCACCAGGGTGTGTTATAACAGTGACAAACCCTGGTTTACTCCCAAACTGAAGCAGCTGTGGATAGAGAAGAGGGAGGCTTTTAAAAGTGGGGACAAAGACTGCTACAAAGAGGCCAAGTACAGGTTTAGCAAGGAAGTGGCCACTGCTAGATCACATCACTCTGAGAATATACAGCAGCAGATCTCAGAGAACGACGCGGCCTCTGTATGGAAAAGCTTTAGGCAGATTACCAACTACAAGCCTAAAACCCCCCACTCCACAGACGACCTACAAACTGCAAATAGACTGAACGAGTTCTATTGTTGTTTTGATGGTCAGTTCAGCAGCCTTCACACCTCCACCAGTCCCAACTACAATACAGCCAACACAAATATTCACCCCCCAACCTCCCCCACTCCCCACACCTCAGAGAAGCCCACATCATCAAGGACTCCCACCCCAGAGTCCCCCTCCTCCCCCACCCCCACAGTCTTTTGTATTCAGGAGGACCAGGTGCTAAAGCAGTTCAGGAGTGTCAAAGCTCGCAAAGCTCCAGGTCCAGATGGTGTCTCACCTGCCACACTGAGACACTGTGCTAACGAGCTTGCCCCATTGTTCACGAACATCTTCAACTCCTCACTGGAGGCTTGCCACGTGCCTGTCTGCTTTAAAACCGCTACCATTGTTCCTGTCCCCAAGAAGCCAAGGATCACTGGACTAAATGACTACAGACCTGTGGCACTGACTTCTGTGGTCATGAAGTCATTTGAGCGTCTGGTGCTGTCCCACCTCAAGTCCCTCACAGCCCCCCTTCTGGACCCCCTGCAGTTTGCCTACAGAGCCAACAGGTCTGTGGACGACGCCATCAACCTGACTCTGCACTTCATCCTACAGCATCTGGACTCCCAGGGAACCTATGCCAGGATCCTGTTTTTGGACTTCAGCTCTGCCTTCAACACCATCATCCCTGATCTCCTCCAAGACAAGCTGTCCCAGATGAACGTGCCTGATCCCATCTGCAGGTGGATCACTGACTTCCTGACGAACAGGAAGCAGCACGTGAGGCTGGGGAAGAATGTCTCGGACTCCCGGACCATCAGCACTGGCACTCCTCAGGGCTGTGTCCTCTCTCCTCTGCTCTTCTCCCTGTATACCAACTGCTGCACCTCTGACCACCAGTCTGTCAAGCTTATTAAGTTTGCAGACGACATGACTCTCATCGGACTCATCTCAGACGGGGACGAGTCGGCCTACAGGATGGAGGTCAAACGTCTGGCGTCCTGGTGCAGCCACAATAACCTGGTACTGAACGCCCAGAAGACAGTGGAGATTATAGTGGACTTTAGGAAGCACACAGCCCCTCTACCCTCCATCATCCTGACTGACACCCCCATCACCACAGTGGACTCTTCTCGCTTCCTGGGAACTACCATCACCCAGGACCTCAAGTGGGAGCCCACCATCACCTCTGTCATCAAAAAGGCCCAGCAGAGGATGTACTTCCTGCGGCAGTTGAAGAAATTCAACTTGCCAGCAAGGACCATGGTGCAGTTCTATACTGCCATCATTGAGTCCATCCTCACCTCCTCCATCACTGTGTGGTACGCTGGAGCCACCACTAGGGACAAACAGAGACTACAGCGCGTTGTGCACTCTGCTGAGAAGGTGATTGGCTGTAACCTCCCATCTCTCCAGGACCTGTACACCTCCAGGACACTGGGGCGTGCAGGTCGGATCACAGCCGACCACTCTCACCCTGGGCACAGACTTTTTGACCCTCTCCCCTCAGGCAAGAGGCTACGGTCCACACGGACCAGAACCTCCCGCCATAAGAACAGTTTCTTCCCCTCTGCTGTTGGACTCATGAACAATTACCCTAAGACTGTTACCACCACCCTCCACAAACGCTGATGACCCTATGTCTATGCACCTGTCTGACTGCACTGATGTACATATTAGTGGAATATAGTCTACATTCTTTTATCTTTTAATTAGTCTCTGCACTGTATATTTTGTAATTTTGTAATATTGTGCTATAGTTATAGCTCTAATATCTCTGTATATTTGCAATTTGTATACTTGTATATTGTCTTATAGTTTTTATACTTATTTGTTTTTTTCTGTAAGCACGAAGTACCGCAGCAATTTCCTAATGCTGTGAACCTGTTCACCCATATGGCAATAAAAACCTTCTGATTCTGATTCTGATTCTGAACCACAAGTAAGCCAGCAGTCTGAGAGCAAAGTGCTCTATTGGGGTGATACGGTATTATGAGCCAATGAAAAGAAGCCAATATGGGAGAAATCTGCTCTCTCTTTCTATTCCCTGTCAGTACTCTAGCTGCAGCATTTTGGATCAGCTGAAGGCTTTTCAAGGAGCTTTTAAGACAGCCTGATAATAATGAATTACAATAGTCCATCCTAGAAGTAACAGATGCATGAATTAGATTTTTGGCCTCAGTCTGAGACAGAAATATTAGAGTGTAGCCTACTCATTAAATTAGTGTTGTTACAAGTGTACAAATCTGCACAGAATAGTCTCTTCTTTCTTTTAGGAAATTGGCATTTGTAAAAAATTAAAACAAACCAAAAAAGTTTCATGACAAATGTGGGCAAGCTTGGGGGGTCCCTGGTGGTCAGGGGGCCCTATGCAGCCGCATATGTCGCCTATGCCTCTGGCCGGCCTGCTTTTGCTGCAGCATTACTGTTACAGAGGACGTGGAGGCTACAGCAGCGAACATGTCTGTGATCTTTACACATTTTGTAGCATCTACAGCGACACTCTTCAATTTCTTCGCACGTAACTTCTCCGCACCCCCTTTCTCCATATTGCCTCTCCTTTAACACACGCGCTCAACACTGAAACTACTAGCGGGAGTAGTTTCGGTGTTCTGCACCACGCAGAGAAAGGGTGGGGCCGCTTTTATCCTGTATCCTGATTGGTTCTGTCCACTGTCTATATTGAAGATGGGCCAATGGGCCGCCCCCTCTAAATTGTGGGCCGGTCTCTTAGAAAAAAAAAAATCCAACGGCATCGGCCCTTGAGGACTGTCGGCCTACCAGGTAAATGCCCGGTACACCCGATTGCCAGTCCAGCCCTGGTTACCGCCAAATTCATCATTCATTTAGCCTGAACACATCCCCCAGCAGACGTCATCATCACTGAGAAAGAGCAATGGGAAAATAGTGGTTTGAACCAGAAGAGCAGGAGAGCACATTAGTATGTCAATAAGGGCCTATTGGTTTTCAAGACACCAAAAACATGAACAAACACTTAAGTTCTTTGTACTGAAAGAATTAATTCTTACAGTACAAAAGTACAGAATTAATTAATTCTTAAGGTTATCCCAGATAATGGAACAGACACATTCTGTTATCTACAAAACTACAAGCTACATTCACCATTCATTTTGTACATGGATTATGTGAGATTTCATGGCTGGAACGTAAAATGTCCTCCAATTCTGGAATGACCCAGAAAGTGCTTGAAGGCATTGAATAAAGTGTGGTATGAATGGGTGAACATGGCTTGTAGTAGAAAGTGCTGTAAATGGCAGTCCATTTTGGGTAGTATAAATGTACAACCCATGCTTTCAGTTTTGGCCACAAGGGCAGAGAAAACTGAAAATACAAGCTCTTTTCTCCAGAGAAAATGTTAAAACTGGATGTTTTGAGAATTCTACTCTGTCTCCACAGAGGGAGCCAAGGGTAAAGACTGAAAGCAGGTCTGCCCCATACCCAGAGGACAGTCCTGCAATGTTTGTAGACAGATACCTGGAGAAGCACATCACTCCAGCCACTCTGAAGTCAAATATTAAACGGAACCCTCTGTACATCGAGGTAAAATCAGTGGATGCAGGAGACAATGAAACATCACACCCTTCCTGGACTGTCAAGGACTATACTCACACAAACCATGGCAACCTTTCAGACTATTTACAGGTAATTTGTGGAGAAGGAAGACTGGCTGAATAAATAATTGTTTTTGAGGGTATGCACATATTCACTTGTTTTTGAGGGTATGCACATATTCACTTCCAATGTCTACTCTGAGTTGGTGAAAGCTTAGTATGTGAAAGCTTTTCACATACTCAGATCTTGATCATGAAGACTGAAGGCAGCCATCATAGTCCAAGGCTATAATGGCCTTTTTTGGGTATAAGTTCATATATCTTTACATGTAGACTGATATTTAGGATACTAGCACCCCCTTGAAAATATTTTTGGCATAGTAGCCAGCTAAGGTGAATATGTGTCTGGTATAAATTGTAAACCAACCTTGCGGTGAAGTTCTTTATTGGTGTATTGGTATACCAATAAAGTTTGATTGCAACATCATCTAAGCTAACAGGGGTTAGCTTGGATGAAGTTGCACTTGTAAGAGAGCAAGATTGATAGGACTATTAATAACATTAAGGAAAATATTAAATAATCTTGCATCTCAAGGTAGTCTTTTATTTTTTCAAACATGCATCATCAATCGCTGCTAATAGATGCCCTTTTTCTTATTTATTTTTTGCCCCTGCTCCCAGACAGCATGAGTCTGTTAAAGGGAACAGATAGATTACAAACACAAGTATCTTGGTGCAGTTTCTCATGTAATGTTTCACATCTTCCTTTTCAGGAGGAGGACAAGACTCCTAAAGATCTGGATTTCTGGCTTGAGGAGCTCTACACACCAGGATTTGATTCTTTATTAAAGCGGAAAGAAGCAGAAGAAAGAAGAAGAATTTGCAAGATTCTCTCTTCAATCACCGTGTCTGTTTTTGCACTTATTATTATTATTATTGTACTAGTTATAGTTCTACAAAAGAACACCTGACTTTTGAGTACATTTTTTAATGGATTGTACAATTTTTTTTGGACTTCTCTGTGGCCCACAGCAGCTGTGGTGGTTGTGTGGTGTGATCTTACTTTGACAAAGAACCACAGGTGGAAAACTGGATTTGGGTAATCATACATGTTTTTGATACACTGTGTAAGGGCCACGAATCCACAGCACGTTTCCTAATAATGGCAAGAATTTGCTGAAATATCTGGCTTCAAAAATCTGGAAATTTGATTTTTAATTAGCTACAGCTATGAAATGACACACACACACACAATAAAATTAATATTATTTTTTTAAATTAATTAAATTCAGTTTTTATTTTTATTGGTCCAAATCAACAACAATTACCTCAAGGTGCTTTACACTGTAAGGTAAAGACTACAAGAATTACAGAAAAACAACAATCAAAACAGCCCCCTATGAGCAAGTATTTTGCAACAGTGGGAAGGAGAAACTGCTTTCCCCACTGCATGTGCATTGAAAAAATCCTCTGTCGCAGTCATCTGCTGCAACTGGGTAAGGGCTAAGGCGAGGGAGACAGGACAAAAGACATGCTGTGGAAAAGCCAAAGATTAATAATAACGATAATACTAATACTACAGAGTGGAGTATAAATAGTGTAAAAAGAGGTGAATCAAAAAGAAATCCTAAGTGTATCATGGGGACCCCCCCCCCCCCAAAAAAATAAATTTGTTTTTTTAGTTTTTCATAAATACCCAAAATTTTGTACAAGCATTCTGTACATTATCATACTCAAAAATGTCATTTAATATTTTTTAAATGGCAATAACCCAAATGCCCCATTATTTCAATGGGGAAAATAGACATTTATTTAATAGACCTTCAATAATTTAGTTTTTCAGAAATGTGCAACATTCAGTGGGCGACCTTGATCAAAAAGTAAATTACACCTGTGTCATATTTTACACACTGTTGCAGATGACCACAATTTACCAGTTATGCAATACAATTATACCTATGGTTATAATGTCATTGCAGTATTTCAGTTTCCAGTTACTTAAAGTGCTCCAGCTGCAGTATGGCCAACAGAATTTAACTTCAGCACCAGGTGGTGGCCGGCGAGGGCCTATTATTACCAGTCCAGTCCATTTTCTTACTTTATACTGTTGTGATACTGTGTTGCTATAGAAATGAAATTTAATTCAATTTGATAAAAGTAAATTGAACCTGGCTTAAAGGGAGTTAAATCAGCTTAAATTTAAAATACACAGTGCTTAAAATATCTGTAATAAAAACTAGAAAACACAAATATTTTAGAAATCTGTCAAAAATATCTTTAAAACTTAAAGTTACTGAAATTACTGAACTGAATTCATGATTTTATGCTCAAATCTGAGACAGCGCAGTGGACAGTCAGAAATTAATCAAGCATAACATTCAAGCACTAAAACAAATTTCTCTATTCAGGAATGTATTTTTTCTGCATTAATGTAAAACAGTAAATGGGAAAATTAATGGATAGTAAAATTTATATTTTAGCATTAAGAATATTTTTTCAATTAAAGACCTTGTACATGCTGGTGGAATAACAATTACAAAGACATAAAAAAATTATTTTGGTAATTGCCAGTACTGGGGGGTGGGCATCGAGTGTAAGTGGGCCGCAGCACTCTTAACTTTGGGGACCACTGGTCTAATAAATTTGTAAATTTCTATTTTCCCTTTACAATCAGGCACACAGTAAGGTTATAAAGTCTCAAAGTGTTCCTTTGCTTTTCTTATAGCAGTTTATTTCGGTTTGGATTTATTGAACGCTTTGTGTTTTTATTGGTGTAATTTTTTGCCATTTTGATTTGATTTTTTTTTATATATATTATATTGATTCAACTAAATTGTTTTTACATTTTGTAACCATTTCCCAACTTCAGGGGATAAGGCATTTTTTAAAATCATATCATTCCTTCCTCCTCACCAATTGCTTACATACATCTGATCACTGGGGTTCACTATAGGAGCTAACACTATAGCATGGTTTCAGTAACCTATAAATAAAACCAAATTACTGTAAAGAGAAGCACCCCTGCCTTACAAAGGACAAATACACTGCAAATGTTAAATGATTTCATCTGAATTATTTATTGCAATAAAGATGTACAAAGTACTGGTAACCATAAATGTTAAAATGTTAGAAAAAGCATATCCTTAACTGTTAACAGTACAGTATCAAAACATTACTGCTTCAACCAGCTGGGTCAATTCCATCCATGTTTGTGTGAAAGGAGAAAACTGGTTTGAAGTGCTTCTCATGTCTTTTTCTTCTTTGAAAGAATAGAAATGCAGACTCATAAGGAAAAAAGACAATTTGCTAAAACCAAAAGGAAAAAAAAACATGCAAATCAAATTAGAATCAAAATATCAGAAAAAAGGCTTAGCAAATTCTGAACTAAAATAAATACCTTTCCAACATAATTACTCCACTCTCTTAATTTATGCCATTAGACTATGAAGTTTATTTACAGGTTAGTTTGGACAACAACCAATAAATTTTAGGACCAGTTTATCATCAAAAAAAAAAAAAAAAAAAAAATTAGAATTTTAAAAATCATGGCTCAACACATGGCTGTTATGAAGAGGAAAGGGGGCTTTGGTAAAGAATACATAAAGTGATAAGGAGAACAAATGAAAACACAAATACTACTGTTGACAGGAGGTATTTTTTCTTCAATTAACATAACATGACAAAGATCCCCTCCAAGCTGGACTGATACGTACGTGTGTGTGTGTGTGTGTGTGTGTGTGTGTGTGTGTGTGTGTGTATATATATATATATAAAATTTAATATACAAATATAATGTAACCCGTGTTCTTGTTTGCAATGTTGTTGCTGTACAATAAGAGAGTGCCTCACAATAGAACAATGAACAGAGATCAAAGATAAACTCTTTGACTTTTGTTATAGTACACAACATTGCCCCCAAATATCAAATCCCACACTCAGCCCACACTGATGATCTCAGCTTTATATTGTCCACAGCAAATGCGAGAAAACTGCAGTTTGTTTAATTATATTCTTTAGCAGTTAGTACTCAAGAAAACAATTCACATTTGCTCTAAGAAATCTCGAATTGCACTATATAGTTTGACTCGAGTACAATTTGTGTTCTCATTTTCACAGCTCTCATTTTTGGATTTCAATGCACAGGGATCCACTCAGCTACAGGAAGCCTCCAGGTTGATTGTCAACATGACTAATATCAAATTTTAGTCTTTAATTTTGATAAGAATGAAGACCTCTATATACATCAACTGTGGTATTTTGGTATTTGAGGGCTGCTGTTGTGAGCTGTTACACAATGTGGGACTGCCTACAGTGTTTTCCTAGTACACACTTTTACATAATTGAAATATATTCAGGATACATTTAGCACTCTGGTGAGCAAGAGTATAGATGTATTTAATGTTTGTACTGAATTATCATAGACAACCCTCGCAACAACACACACACTGATGTATGCTAAAATCCATTTGTAATGGTGCTGCATGAATGCTAACAGAACATTGAAGCTGCCAGGCTGTGCTTACTGTGCTAACTACAGTCTGTGCAGGAAACCTTTGTATACACAAGAAAGGATCAAAAGGAATTTAAGTATGCTTAAGAAGTGTACATTCAACTAATCTAAGCACGGTGTCACACATTCTTCTTGTAAATTGCATATAGTAAAGAACAGAATATATTGAAGTAAGAACGTAAATGCTAAAACTGCTCATTGCTGGGAAAAATCAGACAAGTGTGTTAAAAATAAAAACTACCCTGTTTTATTTCATTTGTGTTATGGTAGTATCCATAACTGTAATCCACAGCAGCCACAGTTCAAGCCCATATTGTTTAAATTAAAATCAGAAGACCATCCAAAATAAAGTGTGCAGGTATTTTATGACAATGCACAGGCTTCAAAATATTATCCTTCTGATAACATAGCTGCTCACGTTATATGTTATTCAGATGGAAATAATATTTTTAGGGCAATGCACTCACAAAGATCCATGTTAGTGCCACTTAAGCCAACCTGAACTCTTCCCCTCATGCTGAACTGTTTCATTAATAATATCTGCTACAAGCTGGAGTGCAACTCTTTAAGAAAACTAAACAGTTACTTTTACTTTATTGTTCATTTTCCCTAAAAGCTGATTTGGGGATAGGTTATTTTTTTCTGGGTTTTTTTCCTCATGATTTGAGATTATATCTGCATCCAGCAGACTGCATTCATACCAAAGACACTTTACCACTCTCCTAACTATTGTACTATTGCTTTGTAACAGCAGAAGCTAGTTTTAATGCAGTACAAATATGTCGATATTCTCTATAGCCACAGTAGAACAGAGAATACAAGTGACCTCTTCAGTACCAGACAGGAAATTGTCTATGTATGGCTTTTTGTTGCATTACTGTACCCCTAAAAAGCAACAGGAATAATCACACTAAAGACAGTTCTAGAGGAATTAAATCCTACATGAAGGAGCAGTGTATTTTAATTACAAGTACTTATGCAACAGAAGTGCATATGCATGTCTAAACTGAGCCTGTACTTCGGGCAAGAAAGTCTTCAGTGTGAAGCTTGTAAGTTCTTCATTCACTCTGCCCAGCCTGGCCTTGTGCAAATGTGAGACAGGCCGGCAACATCCAAGCCAAGCTGTAGGCTTTAGGCTTTAGGCTTGGATGATGCTGGCAACACTGGCAAAATATGTTACCATCTGCGGACTGCCCACTTACAGCAAGCTCTGCAAAACAGCTAATGCAGGTTAAGATGCATATGCAGAAGATGTGCTGAGACTTTAACAACTGATCGCTATCTGCATTTACACACAATTTCTCCAGCCGATATGGCTTAAGAGAGAACAGGAACTTATGACAATCATTTGTTCTAGCATTAAGGCAAGGTTTAAACTAGCTTCTTGCTGGGTAGAGGAGTTTCTTTACAGGAGAAGGACAGTACTTGTGGCTACAGAACCACAAAAAGCTGATAATCAGCAGCTACTTGGGAGAGATGTTTTCCACCTGAAAGGGCTAATGAAAAACCTAGCCTCACATCTTTTCTGACAAATAAAGATTTAAGTCTATGACCACATGCACTTCCTTCCATAAAAGATGAATCGGGTCTTGCGTTGAGTATTCAACAACTTTACAAAGGAAGACTCAAGAGTGGAGGAGGGCAAAAAAAAAAAACCTATGGCCCCAAAGAAACATGCTGATTAGGGTGAAAACAGTAAGAGTGCTCAAGTAGATACCCTTAATAAAATCTGACTTTAAATCCACCTGCACAATTAAGAAGGAAACTCAAAACTCATGAGTTAAAATTGTCAATCTGAAAAGAGATTCTAATTCTGATTCTTCTGTTTCAACTGGAAGGCACATCCATAAGGCTTTAAAAGGTGTTGCAAAGCATTTTCCCAACTTATAAAGAAAACAACAGGGTGATTATTGCTGTAGAAAACAACTGGTCTGATAAACTTAACAAGTATGACATCAAGATATTCCATATCATGACCATCATTATGCATGCCTGCTTTAAAGCCTGAGAGAAATCAACTTGAACAAAGACAATACTTTTTAATGAGAACATTAGAAGAAACCAGAGCTACAAAACCCAGACATCTTGGAATAATAAGAAAGAAATGAGCAGAGTGGGCAACTTTACAACCAAGCATCCACCCCAACTGTAAAATTCCACCACCAGATCACATGTAGCACTTTTACACAAACAAACAATAGCACTTTCATCAGATTCATATTACTAGCATTGTTTCCATTACTGGCTTGAATTTTATCATCTCAGGAATATATGTGGTGGACCTTTAGGTTTTAACTGTAATTTGGATGTTAATGTGTGCCTGCTTCCACAGGCAGAAGTAGAAGTGAGAATTTAAATCATTGTCTCCCCAACCCCCACCCCTTGGTGTTCTTCGTTTAAGAGTAGAAGGCAGAAGGGGAAGTGATAATTTGAATTCCCCCCAGGTGCTCTTCATTTAAGAGTAGAAGGTGAGGACGCTCTGGTGGTTGCCACGCACCAGAAGGATGGGAGGCAGGTCCTTGGACAATGCCTCCAGCCAGGCCATGTAGAGAGCACTGGACACAGCACCTTTCCTTGCTAATGGCAAGCTCCTGCACAAAGGAAGAAAGAAAAGAATAATTGTAATCAAAAAGCAGCCATAATAAATTATTTCTGACACCAAAATTTTAAAAAAGGGGCAGAGAACTTCTAAAATAAGGCACTGCTGTCTCAACACATGTATGTGTTCAAAAAGTTTGTCTAAATTCAAAGCAAATTAATGAGAGCTCATCAGTCCTACCCATTTACCTAATGGGTAGAAGCACTTGCGCTACTCTTCCTGTGTATTATCCTCACCAAAAGCTATGTGTCACTGGTGGGAAGCTATATTAAGGTGCCTGTAAAGATCTTGAGGGACACTGGAGCTTTTGACTCATTTATTGTGCACATTACGTGCTTTCTTTCTCTGAAAGTACAGACACTGGAGATTACGTACTAGTGTGGGGAACGGGTTCAACAGGGTTACCTGTTCCAGTGCACAAGTTTAAGATTCAATGCAGCGTGGTTCACAGGGGAAATAACAATGGGGGTTATTTATACGAAGACTTGATTACACACAGGTGGATTCTATTTATCATCATCAGTCATCTGGGACAACATTGGATCATTCAGAGATCCTCACTGAACTTCTGGAGTGAGTTTGCGGCACTGAAAGTAAAGGGGCCGAATAATATTGCACGCCCCACTTTTCAGTTTTTTATTTGTT
The DNA here is from genome assembly GCF_007364275.1 of Archocentrus centrarchus. NCBI lineage: Eukaryota > Metazoa > Chordata > Actinopteri > Cichliformes > Cichlidae > Archocentrus > Archocentrus centrarchus. The sequence continues at coordinate 122,816 of NW_022060259.1, forward strand.
AAAAAAGTTTGACACATCCAATAAATTTCATTCCACTTCACGATTGTGTCCCACTTGTTGTTGATTCTTCACAAAAAATTAATATTTTATATCTTTATGTTTGAAGCCTGAAATGTGGCAAAAGGTTGAAAAGTTCAAGGGGGCCGAATACTTTCGCAAGGCACTGTAATTTGCTTGATAGACAAAAGCTGACTTCTTGTTTAGCATTTTCTGTCTTTGGCACAAAAGATTTTGGGAAACTGACAGGTGGCAAGCAAAGAGTTATGAGTTGATTTGTGTAGATGTAGTGAGAAATTTAGTAGTGTCTTGTTGAAAGTTACGGTCACCGTAACGGTCTTTTGCTTTGTCTGGTGGTGAGGTTGGTTGAACCAGTACTTGTTTTGTATCAGGTTGCTGCTGTTCTGTCTCTGGTAGGCCTGAGAGCAGATTCACTGCTTGTTTTTTTTTTTTTTGTTGTTGTTGTTAGTGGCTGAAGCAATTGTCTTGGGGGGACATCACATCCCAAGTTGTTCTCCGACCGTCCCGTCAGAGTAAGAATGTGTGTGAGTGTTAGCTAATTAAAAAGCACTTAGCTTAGTAAACATGGAAGTGCTTGTATGAATGGGAGTGCATGGGTGAATGTAAACATGTTGTAAAAGCGCTTTGAGTGCTCATACTGAGTAGAAAAGCGCTATATAAGAACTAGTCCATTTACATCTAAGGGTGCAAGTGTTGCTGCCCATTTTGGATTTCAGGCTGCTTAAACCCTTTTACGCAGCGTTTCAGTTATTTGAAACAGGGTGCAACTGCATGTTCCTACTGTACTGATGGGAGAAACTGCAGAAAGTCTCTTATTTGATTGTCTGCTTCTTTATTATGTTCCAACAGTTGACATTCTGTGGGCCTATGTTAAGAGCTCTGGCACTGAACAGTATTCATTTATGCCAACCAAGAAGATTCTCCTGGGCTTGGTGGGATACTGCCATCATGGATTTTCTAACAATGTTTCATCAGTGTTTGGTCTACTGTACTTTTGAAGGCTAAGGTAGAGTATGCGTGGTATTACTATGTCAATAAACTTCAGACAATTTTAGAAGTACTCCCCTGGTTTTTCTATACAGATCACAATTCATTAGTTTTCCTTGATTCATTGGTTGTCCAAAGCACAGGTTAATGCGCTGGTTTTCGTTTTTGCAATCAAACTGACTGGACATCAGTCACATCAGGGGATCAGAAAGTGTTGAGACCCTACAATCAGTTTTCTGGTAGCTCTCCTGGTCCTCCATCTTTTCTGCTCTACTCTTACAGTCTTTTTCCAGGTGCTGGGGTTGGATGGACTGATTAAGTTTGGGGGTGGGTCATTACTGTAAATTTGGTGAGTTATCATAGAGCATGGTTGAAAGGCGTAACTGAGTAAATTTTGTAATATTTTGTATTGATTAATGTAAATGAGAAAAGTTAATGATTTACCTGGTGTCCTCTTAAAAGGGAGGGTGTGATGAACCCTAAACATTATAGGTGTCTCTGTTTTGGTTTTTGTGTGTGGTTTGTGCTGTGCTGGGCCCAGTGTGCTTGGTTATAAAAGCTCCTTCCTTTCTGCAGGCTCTCCTTTTGCTCAGTGCCCCGACTTGGATAACAGCTTCCTGAATTAGATCAACTTAGTTACACCATGTGTTCTTGAGTTGTTATTCTTTCTGCAGGCTCAGCAGGCTTTGATGACAAACACATTCTCTTTAATTATGCTCTGTAAAAAAAATTTGTCCTTTACTAGTTACTACCTTGTCCATCTATTTGGCATTGGCAGAGAAGATCTGGGAAGTTTTTCATGGGCACAAAGCAAATACTCAACTCTGCTGCTCAACCCACAATTGCATATTGACAAGGGCCTTTCTCCCATATTGGCTTCTCTTCATTAGCTCCCTGTTAAATCCAGAATTAAATTTAAAGTCCTGGTTACATACAAGGCCTTGAATAAGCAGGCCCCATGTTAAGTCCTCAGTGTACCATATCACCCCGATAGAGCACTTGGTTTCAGACTGCTGGCTTACTTGTGGTTCCTAGGATACTTAAGAGTAGAATGGGAGGCAGAGCCTTCAGCTTTCAGGCCCCTCTTTTGTTTAACCAGTTCACAGTTTAGATTCAGGAGACAGACACCCTCTCTGTTTTTTAAGATTAAGTCTGGCTGCCCCTCCCTGAACCTAGTTTTACCAGTTAAAAGAGTTTTTTCTTCTCACTTGCTACTTTCCCACCGCCGAGGAGCCGGTGCTTGTGCCAATGCTGACTTCAATGAACTGGCAAAACGCTTAAGAATGGGCCCGCGTTTCCACTGCATTTCTGTGAACTGCTCCTTTACATACGAGTGTGGGCAGGTCCTCGTCTGGACACGGAAGTCGAAGCACACAAACGTGGGAAAACACGCTCCCCTTTCTTGTGCTGCAAATATGTTTTACGGTCCAAACCAAACTAGTGCAGTTTCTGTGTGCAGCACAGAGGTAAACACAGACAGCGATTAGAGCAAGACGACAAGTACGCACTTTGCGTCCTTTTATCTGTGATATGAACTGATACAAAGCAGCAAGTTCAGCCTTAGAGCCCAGCCTAATTCACAGCCGTGAAAATCGCTTCACTTTTCTCATGTAATACACATGTAATATGGTAGAAAACTTGATGTTGAGATGGCAGAGTCACGCCTTTCTGAAGCTTTCGTCACCCATTCTCAGTTCAAAACCAGCTAACTTGCGGGGCTGGAGTTGAACCCATTTTTCGGCCAAACACCAAGTGCTTCTGTGGTGGAAAACCCGCCTAATGGTTCAAATAAAGGCACCGGCTCCGGAACCCTGTTGGTGGGAAAGAGGCTACTGTCACCAAGTGTTTCCTCATAGGAGGTAGTCTGATTGTTGGGGTTTTCTCTTTATTATTGTCTTTCCCTTACAACATGAAGTGCCTTGAGGTGACTGTTGTGATTTGGCACTATGTAAATAATGAATATTGCAGCAGCTGCATTTGCATGATCTAGATCAGGGGTCTCATACTCGTGGCCCGTGGGCCTCATCCGGCCCTGCCCCCTACTTCCGGTCCGCGATTTGATGTCAAAAATATAAGACAACTTGGCCCTTTAAGTTACTTTTTTGACATTTCGCTTTCCCCTCCAATTAAGAGGAGTTAGTGTAATGTCAAAAAAGTAACTTAAAGGGCCAAGTTGTCTTATATTTTTGACATCAAATCGCGGACCGGAAGTAGGGGGCGGGGCCGGATGAGGTCCACGGGCCGCGAGTTTGAGACCTCTGATCTAGATGAATAGAGTAGTGGGAAATCTAGGCACTGTGTGCTGGTGGCACAGCCAAACAGATTTTCAAGACAATTTTATATTCTTAGGTCTTTTTTTAAACTGTTCTTTTTTGGGTTCTCGTCATCGCCCTAGGTTTTCACTTAGTGCTCCTGAAACTAACACACACACACACACGCTTACATGACAATGAGGTTGGCTGTGCTTGAGTGCTCCTTCAAAAGCTCATTGAGTCTGAGCTGACGATAGGTCTGAGGAAAAAGAAACAGACTCAATCAGGTATCAACTTACAAGATCATTTTCACAAGGAAAAGGATCAAAGGGTCAAAGAATGATTCCCTCTGAACCCTGAATTTTTGTTGTCATGGAAAGACATTGAAGATTTAGTCATACGGAACTTTGCTGAACACTGACTCAAGGATTATACATAATATAGAGATAAATACAAATGTGCAATGAATTCTTGTGACCTTGGCACGGTACAGCTCCAGTTCATTGTCAGTGATCCTCCATGGTTCACTGTTCTTCAGCCGCTCAGCTGCCTCCTGCTCCATGTCATCTTCTTTCAGCCGATATGGCTCAATCATCTCCTCAAAGGCTGCCATGCTACATGACAACAGTTTCATGGTTAAACCTAATGCCAGACAGACAACTATAGAAAGCCAATGAAATTAACACAAATGCAAGGTTTTTACTAAAAAGTGAATTACAAATATAGAATGGAGAGTAAAAACAAGATGTATGCATGAATGAACTGAGTCCTTGGATCCAGGCTAGTGTGAAATATTTTCTTGAGATGACTTCATTCATTCACTAATATTTAAAAAAAAACAAAACACACACCATCTGTTCAGATCAAATTAACATGGTCTCAAATCCCATTTGTCTTTTCAGTGGTCTGGCTTTTAGATATGCAGACATCATAAGGGCAGCTGTGATTGGCTCTTCAGCTCATCTTAATTTCCTCAAAACACACATTTGCATTTCAAATGTTCATATGAATAAAATAGTTTCTAATTTCTTCCTTCATTTTATATGACACACTAAAATCTGTATTTTAGCTGTTTTAAGAACCAGTATTGTTTTGTGGATGACTTCCATCCTCTTTTGCCATTATTTTGCCAAAAACGTATCTAGGAATAAAAGTTTTTTTTTAAGGTTCCATTCAGTTTCAGTTCAAAAGACTTCCAGTCGCTCAATGTATGAAACTCATTAAAAGCATACTAAAATGTATGATGTGTAGTTAAATAATCCCAGCTATTAATTGTGACATAAAGCAAAAGCAGAACCAGTGGGTGGCAATAAGTTTAATAAGTGAAAACAGAAGGGACGGGTAACTATTCTCAGGACAATATGATGTGACTCAGGAGGGCATTTCCCTGCCCTCACAGACCAGATTTTATTAGAGAATTTCCATCAAGTGTTCCATGTCCTCTAGATCAGTGGTTACTGTGGTATGTATACAACTGGTAGTATGCGGACTCCCTTTTTTGGAAGTTTCCATGAAGTTGTTTTTTTTGTTTTTAGAAGATTAATTATTTAAAAATATATATCTAAAAAAATCCTGAACAACAAGATCACTGAAATTTAGTTTAAACTAAGTTTTATCATTCTTGAAAACAGTATATTAATTTTTTTATATCATTTACTAGGCTAAAAGTATACCAGACTAGCCTGCTAGCTTAATCCTTTTAACACAAGCATATAACCGCTGACAGGTTTTAAGTGTGTGTCGGCATTTTCTAAAGCCTCCACTGCCCTCTAAGCCACGTGTGTGTCTGTGTGCAGGGGCAACGGAGCAAATTTGCGGACTTCCTGCAACAGCACTGAGTGAAATTACCCTAATAACCACATGTTGTGAGGCACAACAAGTGCCAAAAAGTGATCATCTGCCATGTTTCTATGTGCTTTTATGTGTAAAATCTTTGCTTATATTGGTAAAAAGAGTGCATTCAACAGGATTTATGAATGACTTCTACATAAAATGAAGACATGACCTGTTTTGCAAGTATCTTTATGACTCTCTGTTATTGTACCTACATTATAATCAATCCAGCCCTTTTTGGCCACTTAAAATATCTTTATACAACAGTAATGTAAAATTTATTGTGATTTCTGCTGCCCTCTCGGCCAGATTTTTTTGAAAAGCTTCTACCTTGTGCCAGAAATGTTATTTCACGCTCAAAATGACTGACATAATTCATGAGATATTTTTGACACATTTCACAGATTATAGGTCAATTCATTTACAACAGGCAGTCATTTTCTGGCAAATACCGGAAATCACTTATTGGCAGAAGATCATTTTTTGGCATAAAACTGATTATAACAGTTGTACTTGAATTAGGGATGTTCATGGCAACTAATTTCTTAGTCGACTAAACAAGGAAAAAAAAATTAGACTAACCGGCTAGTTATCAATTTTACTTTTAGGACTGTTTAATAGACAATGCAAAAAACTGTCTAAACAAAGGTGTTTGAAACCATTGATCATGTTCTTCAGTAATGAATCACACTTTAAATACTGCTTAAATGTGTGGCACTGCACATCATGCATTATGAACACTGCACGTTGTACTCCAAACAGACAAAGAAAAAAAACGTAAAAGAAACCGATGTTAACTATATGAAAATGCGTTTATGCTTTATGTTTATGGATCATTAAAATATGAGAAAATAACATCTTTAAAATGAATAAATTGCAACTTAGAAGTGTCGCGCATTATGAACAATGCTTGTTCTATAATTCATGACATGTATCTCAATAGTTAAAATCTAAAATGATAATAAAACAATACAATACAAACATCCATCCATCCAGTTTGCCAGATTGCAGGGGTGGCAGCCTGAGCAGTGGAGCCCAGACCTCCCTCTCCAGCTTACCCGATGTAACCTATGTAAATGGCTGATGTTGCCGGCGTTTATACTTCAGCAGGTATGTTGCATGTTTTGGCCATGTTCTGGCATTTTATATCAGGACATAAGAAACATAAAATTCTGGAACTTTTAGCCCTTATGGATAACTACTGTGGGTCAGTTTTTTAAAGGTGCAAATACATTGGTCCCTCTAGTTTTTTCGCTTCTTGTACAGACTTGGGGGAAACAGCTGGAAATGCATAAAAGGAAATGACAGTGTTTCCCGGGAGGTGCACTTCAGGTTACAGTGTAAAACTTCAAAAATGATCAACAAAACTACACCTAACAAATATATCAGGCCAAGAATAACAGAGCTATGGCATTTTTCTATAATGATGTCAGGGCTGCAGCTCTATCTGGTGGCAGATCGCTGTGTAACATTTAGGACAACCATTTATGGCATCGACAATTAGCGACAATTAGTTGCACAAATCCCTAACTTAAACTTGAATAGTTAAATAATTTCTGAGGTGGCACTCATTGTGAAAAGTTTGAGAACCACAGCTCTACATCCTGAAGTGTGGCAAGTCATTTTGACAGTTGGGGAGAGTGTTCAAAGGTTTAACCAAGTGGACTTACTGCTCCTTCTTAGGCTTGGTGTTGATGTCCCCAAGGACAGTGATGTCCGAGAAGTCTATTCTAAACTTGCTCAGCAGAGTAGCCATCCTGCACACAAATGTCAACAACAGAGAAGGAGGATCAATACTGTCAATCAGCTGTTATGCAAGATATTTTCAGTCTAGAAAGCTCTGGATGGCAATATGAGTACTGAGTCATCCTGAAAGCCTGGAGAAGCTGCTTTAAATAATTCTGAACACGAGCTGGTGGAGACCAGTAGTGCAGGGTTTAAACTGTGGCATTCTGTCTATGAGAACAATTTCCTATAACTTTAACTTCAAACATTGGGTGCCTGAGAGGATCATCTGTGCTGTGCTGCCTTCCAGCAGCAGGAGGAACAGATAGCTGCTAACAGCAAAATAAATCTGATAAATGTCCACCCGTACTTACAGAAACATTCCCCATGAATACTCTTAAAAAAGTTCTGTAGAAAAAGTCTGTAAAATAATGGATGAGGTTTCACTGTAATTGTCAGTGATCAGTGAGGTTTCACTGATCCTTTATGAGAAAAAAATAAACATTTAAAAGGAAGCAGCAAACAGCAGTTAAAATTTAGCATGGGCTGGAAGCAGGCACATTCACAAATAAAAGCAATCTAAGAAATATTTACTTTCTGTCTATTGTTAAGAAATACTGGAATATGATGAACTGAAAATAGACAGCTGGTAGTTTTGCAGTCAATAAGTACAAAGACGTTTTCAAAGTGCACACAGAGGTAGATAAAAGGCTCTCCTCCCAGCTAATTTTATCCAACAAAAGCAGCTGTTAGAGACAATGAGAATCATTCTGGGGCCACCATAATATTGGGTTTTTTTGGTTTTGTTGACTTCTTCAGCAGGGACCTAAACAATATGTTTATGTCCACCGGGCAAATCAGTTTAAGAGAATTTTCAGAGAATAATATGACTGACTGTATTTGACTGAATGTAACCCCTTAGTGCTTATTTCAAAAGTTCAGTGACTGCTAACCTACCAGCCCCGGCCTTTTTCTTCTCATATTTTCCCTACTGGCCAGCTCTCCTGCCACTAGGCTCAACTGAAGTCTGTCTACAGGATGAGCATTTTTTTAAGCACATATATTACATTTACCGTATTTACTAAGGTACATTTAGATACATTTACTACACTATTACCATGTATACATTTGCATATACACACGCAAAGACACAGTCCCCTGTCCTCAGATAAACACAATTTAAGCTGGCAGAAAACACTTGGCGACTTTAGCATTTATGTAGCAGGTCACCCTCTTAGTCTATTTTTTATTATTACAAATAATGTTTAAATAATTATTAATAAGAGCCTTATATAATTTAATTTTTCATTTATGGCCACTAAAATAAAAACATGCAGCAAATAAATAAAAACAACCCCAACAGTTACACTAGAACATCCAACTTTAAAAATGTGACTCATTTACACCTACATTTATGCTGTATGAGCTTACAAACTGGAGTGCTGCCAGTTTTCAATAAAAATGTCACTGTTCATTTAATGTACAGTCTAAGAAAGTTAGGATTAGTACTTTGTGCGTATTTAATGCATATTAGCTATCTAGTATTCAAATATATTATATAAAAGGATGGATAAATGTGTTTAAATGTGTGGAAACACGGCATTAACAGAATATACATAGTGTACCATGCTGTCAACAGCTGCACTGTGTTTGCTGCCAATAAACTACATGCATGCTATGACCAAAATTTGGAAGAGTGGGCAAATACTCATTCCTTTGGACAGTCATGTCATGTACAGCAGTCTTGAAACTTGACAAAACTGACAGAAAGACTGAAGTACTTACGCTCTGCGATCATGATCAATCCTGTTGATCTTGCCTCCAATGAAAACACGAATCTTACACTCCTTCCACCGCATCTTATTGGTGAGCAGGTAGGGGATCAAGAGGGTCAGACCTGGATGGGAAACAAACAGCAGCTCAATACACAACTTTTGTGACACAAACATTAAGCATCTATAGTAGCAGTCCCTGCTGCAGCAACAAATTCATGATCCTTTTGCTTTAAACATCCATACATTCATTCATCCATTTTCTTCCGCTTATCCAGAACTAAGTTGTGGGGTAAGAAGCCTAAGGAGAGAAGCACAGATTTCTCTCTCCCCAGCCACCTCTTCCAGGTTGTCCAGGTGGACATCCTGGACAACCTGAGGGAATCACTTTGAATTTGTCCGAAAATCTTTTTCCATGGCCTGACCAAACTCCTCCCACTTCTTCGGCCACTGGTTCGAGCCGCGTTCCGCTTGGCCTGCCGATACCTGTCAGCTGCTTCCGGAGTCCCACAGACTAACCAAACCCAATAGGACTCCTTCTTCAGCTTGATGGCTCCCCTTCAACTCCGGTGACAACCATCTGGTTCGGGGGTTACCACCACGACAGGCACCAACCACCTTCAGCTGCAGCTCTGAGCAGCAGCCTCAACAATGGAGGTGCAGAACATGGTCCATTCAGATTCAATGTCCTCAGCCTCCCTCGGAATGCTGTCAAAGTTCTGTAGATCTCGTGGACTGGGACCTCTGCAAGCCTAGCACACCCTCACAATACGTATAGGTATTCCGGGTCTGTCCAGCACCCCACCACCACCACCACCACCACCTGATCCAACTTACCATCAGGTGGTGATCAGTTGACAGTTCAGCTCCTCTTTTCACCTGATTGTCCAGAACATATGGCCACAGATCTAATGATACAATTAGAAAATCGATCATCGACCTGCGACCTGTCACCTAGGGCGTCCTGGTGTACTTGTGGACATCCTTATGTTCGAACACGGTGTATGTTATGGACAAAATGTGGTTTGCACATAAGTCCAATAACAAAACACCATTCGGATTGGATCAGGCTGGCCGTTCCTCCCAATCACGCCCCTCCAAGTCTCACTATCATTGGCGACCTGAGTGTTGAAGTCTCCCAGTAGGATAATGGGAGTCACCAGGTGGAACACCCCAATAATCAAACGTCACCCTATGAGCAAACACTTGGTGACATTGGAAAAGAAAAACTTCCTTTTAACAGGAATAAACTTATGGCAGAATCAGGCTCAGGGAGGGGCAGCCATCTGCCATGATGGTTGGGGATGAGGGGAGTGAGACAGGACAAAGCACACACTGTGGAAGAAAGCCAGAGATTAATAACACTAATGATTAAATGAGTGGTGTATAAACACCGAGTGATAATAGGTGAGTAAAGAAGAAACACTAGCCTAGGTCTGTTGCAGCGTAACTAAGGGGGGAAGGGGGTTCAGGGTCATCTGTAAGTTTGATTCAAAAAGGAAAGTTTTAAGACTAATCTTCTCTGGAGCTTGAAAAAAAGAAAAAGGGCAACTGGACTTCTTTTTTTTTTTTGTTTCTTGAAGACGTTTCACCTCTCATCAAAAGGCTTCTTCAGTTCTAACACAACCAGAAGCGGAGGAAATCATGATGAAAACTTTCAGCTCCCTCTTCAGTGCAAGAATTCCTCCATCCAAACTCACCATTCAAGAAAAGAACCTACAACATTTCCAAGCACCTCACCACCATCTTATCTCCGCTTGTAGGCAACACACCGCAACACACTGAAAACTCTGATTTTACCAACAAGGTCCATAATCTTGCACTGAATCCAGATGAAACCATCATGTCCTTTGATGTGGTTTCCCTTTTCACTTGCATACCCACAACTGAGGCAGTGGAGACTGTCAGAAAACGACTACAGGAAGACAACTCCTTACAAAACAGGACCAGCTTTTCCCCACATCAGATTTGTACACTTTTAGACCTCTGCCTTACCACAACATATTTCAAATACAATGATGGTTTCTACAGACAATGTGCCATGGGCTCCCCAGTGTCACCCATTGAGGCCAACCTTTACAAGTGGAAAGTAAAAGTCTTGGCTCTTTCAAAGGGATAGCACCTAGCCACTGGTACAGATATGTGGATGGCACCTGGGTGAAAATAAAACCCCAAAAAGTGCAGGAAAGTAGAAGCCTTCACTAGTGAAGGCTTCTACTTTTTGGGGTTTTATTTTATATATTTTATAAAATAAAACCCCATATATATATTATATATATTTTATATTTATTTTATACATAAGGTTTACCAGGGAGAACACCATAGATCAGAGGTCCCCAACCCCTGGGCAACAAAACCAATACCTATCTGTGGAATAAAAGAAAGAATAAATAACTTGCATTACCTCTGTTTTACTTATTATCTGAGTCTGAATGTGTTTTATTTTGAAAAATGGGCAGATTCTCTCCGTTACATCCATCTATGACTTCCTCTTGACGTGTTAAGCCACTTCTGGTCACGTGATACGTCACCGCTAAAATTAAACCCAGAAGCTTTGTGCCTGTCTAACGAAATTGGTTGGTTGACCTACATAACGTTTGTTTAAATATTTGAGTGCTCAACAAGAGTAGTCCGTTTACCATTTTAATTTAGCAACACCGGGGATAGCAGTGAAGCGGACCCAGCCATCAAGCTGACTCTCTCCGGTGCTCGACACCGTAGCTCTGCAGTCACTCTCCATGTGAAATCAATGCTTGTATTGGTGTTTTCCGGCTGAACCCAGCCAACCCACAAGCTAGCAAAATGAGCAGCAGAGAAACTAGCTCAAGGCTCACACTGATTCAGCATTATGGTGAGTTGTATTTTTCATGCAATTTACATAGTAAAAGTCGCACAAATCGGATTTTCACTCTAGTTGGATGGTTTCTGCAGATCCCGACTTTTCCTGACGTTAATTCCAATATCTTCTAAATCAGTCGGATTTTCTACCTCCGGATGAGAACTCCAGTCCTATTGTAATACATTTCCAATTAAATATGATCACATAAGTCGGATGAGTTTAGCGCTAAAGCCCTCCTCAGCTCCCGTCCGCCCACTTCCATGGATTGGCTCGTTCATGCACAACTACACACACTAACACCTGGATATCACTTTAGTGTCTATATCAGTTCATCTCACTGGAAACAATCATGGCAAGCGCAGGAAGCAAGTGTAAGCTACAAACTCGCACTTGTGAGCAAACATATGAGATTATAAAATTTGCAGAAGCAAATCCAGAGATTAAGAAGAAGCAAGTGCATCCACATTAGACTCCAAACTGTCAGATATTTTGAAGAAATACACTTAAGACGGATTTTTTACAAGTCGGATGAAATGCCATGGGCCATTTGAATCCGACTGAGGCGATTTGACTGTGTATCTTATTTTGCAGGCATGTTTAAACGTTACCACGGTGACTGTCACTTGATACAATGCAGCGAAGTCCCAAATTAGTTTCATATGAAACCACTGACTGTAATGACCCGACCCTCCTTTCATATCTTGATGCATGTGATTATGCACATGAACAATACAGCGTCACAACTACCTTCAGGGGACTACGCCCACTGGGGTTTAAATACCTGGGTCTCTCCACCTTTTGGTTTGAGAACTGAAGAAGCCTTTCGGATGAGAGGTGAAACGTCTTCAAGAAACAAGAAGTCTAATGGCCCTTTTTTCAAGTTCCAGATTGCTATGACCTGAATGATTATGGCTGAATATGGGAATAATATGCCATGTTTCTGAAGCAAAGCTTATAGTACCTGTTACTCTCAGGCGATCTCCCATCCAAGTACTAGTGACCAGTGACCCAGTACCACTGGATCACTGGTGTTTGACTGCATGTTGTGAGGTAATAGTAACAAAGAAAATTCCATATATCAACTCTAAAACTTTAGCTGTTAAATTTCATATTTCCAGAAAAAGAGACAGCTACATTAAAATAAAGTAATTTCCAATCTGGACATGAATACCCTAAAATGAAAGCTGGGAGGCTGCACATTTAGTCCATTTTCATTGTATTACTATAATTTGCATACGGTTTTCAATCAAACCATTGTTATAGCTTAACTGTTAGTTATAACAATCCCAGAATTGTATCAGTGTCCAAACATATGGACTTGTGCTGTTCTAGTGACAGACCAATTAAACGCAATTTTGAAATTAATAATGGTTTCACGATAAAACAACTCAGCACACACATTTATTTACAGTCTTTCTCTAACAATCACCTCCGTCATCAAACAGCCACCAGACATCCACTGTGCCCTTCCCCTGTTTCCTCTGGAACTGCTGGCTGGCCTCTAGAAGCCTCTGGTCAGACACATTCAGAGGTACTGTTGGGCTCTTCTTGTCTGCAGGGATTGTTACCAAATACACACAAACATACCACAACAAAAACAGAAGCACAAATCATTAATAAGGCAACATAAAACTGTAACTAACATTTTTGGGCTTGGTAGGAGTGTAGCTCAAGCAGTACATTATCCAAGTATTTGTCAGTTATGTTGGCATTTGACTCAGAATTGTCAGTATCTCTCTATTGATTGCCTGACAGTACCACTGTTGTGATGATGAAAAGATGTGAGCACTTAAAACAAGCTGACAAACTCCAGGGCTACAGTTGTGATCAGTGCTTTTCTAGTGAATGTTTTCCTGCAGTTTTCAGAATTGATGGATTTTGAAATTGGAGAATTAGTTTCTGCTTTGGGAAGAAAGGCTAGTATGCCATGCTGGTTATTTCTATATACACATTTTTGAGCAAATTAATCAAAATGTGGGCATAAACTGTAAGCTAATGTGGCGACTGGACAATGTTTCTTGCACTCTTTGTACTAAAACAAACCTTCATTTTTTTTTCCTGGTCTCGTGGTCGTATACAATATTATGCACAGCAATAGTTTCTCTGAAATATGCCAACATCTGACATCACAATCTACTGGTCATATCAGAGCAATCATGACTGTTAAAGCATTCAGCAGAACTGAGTTTTATTGCTTGTAACTATATAGGAGAGCAGTTTCAATCCTGAGAAGAAAGCTTAAGGCAAATGGTCAGCTCCAGAAAGTGGCAAGAAAAGCACATGAGAAAGACAGCTTGGAGAAAACTGAAATACTGGAACACACACACACACACACACACACACACACACACACACACACACACACACACACACACACACACACACACACACACACACACACACACACCCCTACTGAAAGGCAGACTGAGTTAAAGGTACTATCATATACAGTATAGCTGTCGAGATGGACTGAGAAAAGAGCAGGAGAGGAAGGCAAAATATTATCTTCCTAAGCCATGTACCTAGCAGGCCAGAAACATGGGAAAGAAAGAGACATGAGACAGACAGCATGGAACAGACAGTATATTAGTACAAGAAGAATTCAAGATATAGTGTGAAAAAGACAGCACTTAAAAGCACAGGAGCTCAGAGATATCAAAATAAAGCAGGAAAAGAAAGGGAAAGGTTTAGGCAACTAAATGAAGTGCATCTCCTGCCTTTTTTCAACAGGGGCTGAGTTGTAGCTTTGCCATCATCTTCATCATCTGGGAATTGAGACAAAAGGAGAAAAAAACCCGAGAAATTATAGTTGAGGTGAAATGTTGATTTGATATTGCCATCAGCTTACAACAGGGAGGTATGTGTGAGGAAGCAAGTTAAAGTTAAATATACCAGAGGACAAAACAAAACAGAAAACAAACAAAACAGGCTGTTTGAGAGGTAGTTAACTATAGACTCCCACAGTGGGTCAATGAAATTTAAACTTTCCAGTTTTAACACACAGCTCAACTTTTTCTCCCCGATTTCTAGAAATTTCTCATACCTAACATGAACAATAAAACCCCTCTGCAGTGGGCAGGACACATTAAATCAAACTGACTTCCAGTGGCCTTTGGTAAGCAACCTTCACAAACATGCAAGAGTATTAAATACATATGAATCAGTTCACATTCTCCAAACTCTCCACTGAGACAATTAAAACGAAAACCTCTTACAGTGAGTAGATTATTTCAAGACAGAAATGAAAGGAGGGAACTGGGCAAAAACCGTATTAATGACAGTTCAGGCAGGTGCTTCAGCTGCAACTCAGAAGGTTAATCTAACCAAGGCAAGCTTCACTTTGTTACTTCTTGTATGTACCTTCACCAGATACAGATTTCAAGAGGTGGTTCTTCTGGATTGGTAATAGTGAAAATACATAATAGATGAATGCTGCAATCTTATTGCAAATTAGAACTGACCTTTGCAAGATAAAATGTGCAAGATAATGTTTATGTAGCAATAATACATAGGAAATCTATTATCTTAAATTCCTACAGGTTTGTTTAATACTGGGCCCATTAGTGAAACTCACTACTCCCTTATAATGATCTGCCATTCTGAATCAGTCAAAATCAGACATTTCACTTTCCCCTCCAATTAAGAGGAGTTAGATAAATATCAAAAAAGTAACTTAAAGGGCCAAACTGTCTAATATTTTTGACATCAAATCGCAGACCAGAAAGTAGGGGGTGGGGCTGGATGCGGCCTGCGGGTAGAGAGTTTGAGACCCCTGCTCTAAACAATTCAACAGTCCCCTATGGGTGAGCACTTGGTTGATTTGAAGAGGTGGGTTAAAAACTCTTAACAGAAAAAGGCCTCTGGCAGAAACAGGCTTATGAAGGGTTAGCCAGCTGAGAAAGAGAAAACAGACTTTTGTCATCTCTCTATGCTTCTTCTTTTTTTTCTTTTGTTCCTCCAATCTGGGAACAATTGTTTGCTTGCTTTAGTCGAGTTAGCGGCACACTTCACTGATACCTTCTTTCAGACATACATAAACACAAAGGATGGTCAAAAACACCTGTGATCGGCAATATGTGCCCAGTGGAAAAGCTGGGGCTGGGAGTCTCTTCCTGTCAGGGCAATGGGTGTAAATATGCACGTGTGTTTAGGCAGAATAAGGAATGCCACTGAAAGATCTCAGAATAGTGTTAAACTGATTTGCTTGATAGAAGGTTATTTAAAAGTAGAATGGGAGGCAGAGCCTTCAGCTTTCAGGCCCCTCTTCTGTGGAATCAGCTCCCAGCTTGGATTCACGAGATAGGACACCCTCTCTATTTTTAAGATTAGGCTTAAAACTTTCCTTTCTGTTCATTTATAGTTATGGCTCAATCAGGTGAAACTCAACCATCCCTTAGTTACAATGCAATAGGCCTCGGCTGCTGGGCGGTTCCCTTGATCCTGAGAGGTTTTTTCTTCAATCCCCTCCTCTGTGTTTATACCCCACTCTGCATTTAATCATTAGTTATTAATCTCTGGCTCTCTTCCACCACATTTCTTTTGTACTGTCTTCTTATCCTCATGCCCAGCCAGTTACGGTAGACAGTTGCCTCTTTCTGAGCCTGGTATTGCCGGAGGTTTCTTCTTGTTAAAAGGCAGAATTTCATTCCCACTGTTGCCAAGTACTTGCTCATAGGGGTCGTCTGATTGTTCAGTTTTCTCTGTATTATTGTAGATGAGTGTTTGTTGTAATTTGGTGCTAAATAAATAAAATTTCATTCTTCATCTGTTATGACCTGAACTGAGTTTAAGCAACATGAACTAAAATAGAGATATGAGCAAAGTAGAAAAAATTATGGCTATTTTATCCATTCATGCATTTTATGTGTTTTAAGCCTTGAATATGAAATAAAAAAAAAAGTAACTTATCAATGTGAACATGATTGCATCTGTGCACTGAAAACAACTGTCCTCAACAGTTCACCTGGTAGATAAAGTGGGGAAAAAGTAGTAAATTGTGTGACTATAGACTTATTCATGTTGAGGATGGCTGACCTTTCTGGATTGCTGGGCTGTTCTGGAGGCTGGTGGCCTTGGAGGATGGCTTAGAGGAATCTGCATCAGAATCTTTGCTGGTGTCTATGGACACAATCACATCTTTCATCCCTGATGACTTCTCCTGTGAGGATAGCAACTCATCTGGCAGGAAATTCAATGAGATGATAGGTGGAGGACACACGGGAACAGCATGGGAGTATGGAGGGGGAAAAAAAAGAAATCAGACAGATACATATCTATACTTGCACTGTCTTCCTTGTTTTTATTTCCATATAAATCTGTGAGAACTTCCATGCAATGCTCACAAATGAGAGAAAACTAACAAAGTGCCCTACTAAGGTCTTAAGCCACCATGTGTAGAAATGTTCAGTACACTGCTCAAAAAAAAGAAAAAAAAATACATAAAATTAAACACTCACTGAAAACAAATCAGAACTCAGTGGAGGAAAACATGCTGGATTTGGACTAGGTAATGTGTTAGAAATGAACAGATGCCACATCATTTGATGGAAATTAATTTCTCAACCTAAAGAGGGGTGAATTCAAATACACCCCAAAAATCAAAGTTAACAACTTATGAGGCAATCCATTTTGTTCAAATGTCACTGCAGCAACTCAAAATGGTGCTCAGTAGTGGTGTTGTCAGGCATGCATACAAGCGTATGCATGCCTGACAACACCAGGGTAAGCTCCTAATAAGATGATGGTGTCCTGGGGGATCTCCTTGCATCACTCAGCTCCTGGACAGTCTGGGATGCAAACTAGCAGTGTTGGATAGACCAAACATAATGTCCCAGAGGTGCTCTATTGGTCAGGCAAGCGTGAGGGCAACTGCCTGCATCCTCCGACCACATGAGGCCAGGCATTGCTGTGTACCAGGAGAAACCCAGGACCTGCTGCACCAGTGTAGGGTCTGACAATGGGTCCAATAACTAATGGCAGTCAAGGTGCCATTGACTAACCTGTAGAGGTCTGTGTGTCCCTCCATGGATAAGCTTCCCTTAACAATCGCTGACTCACCACCAAATAGGTCACGCTGAACAATGTTACATGCAGCATAATATTTTACACAGCTTCTCTAGACCCTTTTCACATCACTGTCAAATGTGAACCTGCTTTCATGTGTGAAAAGCACAGTGGTGGACCTGCCAATTCTGGTATACTATGGCAATTGCCAGTCGGGCTCCACAGTGCCGAGCAGTGAGCACAGGGCCCAATAGAGGACGTTGGGCCCTCAAAGTCTGTTTCTGATTGTTTGATCAGACACACTCACACCAGTGGCCTGCTAGAGCTCATTTTGTAGGCAGTGCTCATCCTGTTCCTCCTTGCACAAAAGAGTAGATACCAGGGATGATCATGGCAACTAAATTCTTATTTGACTAAACAATGGGACAAAAAAAATAGACCAATCAACTAAAAATAGACTAATCGCTTCAGGTTACAATGTAAAACTAAGAAAGACTCAGCTATCAAGTTACATGTTTAATTGACAATGTCAAAAACAAAAGGCATTTGAAACCCTTGATTGACTTCTTCCATAGTGAATCACACTTTAAATGCTGTGTGGCACCGCACATCGCACATTATGAACACTGCAATTTATACTCCAGAAAATGATGAAAAAAATGAAAATAAATTGATGTTAAATACATGATAATGTGTTACTGCAAACAATGTTTACGCATCATTGAAATATGAGAAATTAACATTCAAAAAACAAATAAATTTTGACTTTAAAGTGAGGCGCATTGTGCCACGCATTACGAACGATGCTCGTTGTTCTTCTATTCATGACACGCATCTCAATGAAAGTTAAAATCTAAAATGTAAATAAAACAATACAATACAAACATCCATCCATTTTCTTCCGTTTATGCAGGGCCAGGTCCTAGGGGATGCAGCCTGAGAAGTGAAGCCCAGACCACCCTTTCCCCCCACCCACCTCCTCTAGCTTATACCTGATTCAGACTTCAGTGCATGGCCTTTGTAGAATTACGACCTAAGTGGCCGATGCTGTTGCTTGTTCAGGTGCATTGCATGTGTTAATTACCTTTCGGTCATGTCCCAGCATTTCACGTGGTGCCGGCCAACAGAAAAATAAAATTCTGGAACTTTTTCCCCTCAGGGATCTACTATTGACTGTGGTCAGTTTTTACAAGGTGCAAACACAATACCTTCAGTTTTTTTCGCTTCTTTGTACAAACTTGGGGGAAGTAGCTGGAAATGCATGGAAAGGAATGATGGTGTTTCTCAGGAGGTGTGCTTCTTCAGGTTACCATATTTTTCTCACTGTAAGGCATACTTAAAATCCTTAAATTTTCTCAAAAATAAGCAGTGCGCCTTATGTATGAATTCTTCAAATAGTTAGAAAATGTTGGTCCGTCTGTGTAATTTGAGCTAAAAGTTGCTGAAGGACAAATCAAGGTCTGGGGGTGTTTGTGCTGCCCCCTCGGTGCCAAAGAGAGTTCCGGGCGATGCCACAGCTTATGAAGGGGCGCAGTACGAGCGCAGTATGTACACAAAACATGGTGACAGTGGAGTTTTCAGGTTTCCGGTTTTGTGTCAAAAAGGGATTTCCTTTTTTTTTTTTTTTTTTTTTAAATGTTTCATCTTTGTTTATATTGGTAAATAGACAGGTGTACAGGATTTATGAAGGGCTTATATATAAAATGAAGAAATGGCTTGTTCTTACCCTCATTAATAAAGAATATATTGCAGCATCTGTTAAGATGTTGAAGAAGATAGGGAGAGATTGCCAGCATAAGTTGCCCTTTTTTTAAACAATTAAATGGTTGCTGTGGGCCGCAGTAACAACAACGAGACTGACTCGGATAATGACGAGAGGGAACCCGGCATGCTTGATGCCAAAATCGCCCAACTGTTCAACTCAGACACTGAAGATGAGGATTTTGATGGATTTGTGGAAGATGAATGATTTAAAATGAGAGTGGATTTTTCTGTATTTGTTACAACCAAACAATATTCTGAGTTATTGTGAATGAGTTGATTAAAGTTCAACTTACCTGACGATTTGTTTCGTTCTACATGTTTTATCATGCGCCTTATAACCCAGTGCACCTTATGTATGAAAATAGACCCATTCATTGATATTGCACCTTATAATGCGGTGCACCTTATGGTCCGCAAAATACGGTACATTGTAAAACTTAAAAATAAACTAACCTCATAAAAATGTCAGGCCAATATTAACAGAGGTATATTTTCTATATCAGTCTCAGGGCTACAGCTCTATCTGGTGGCAGATGGCTACCTAACATTTAGAACAACCATTTACGGCACTGGGCATCAATTAAAATCTTAACAATTAGGCTACCCAACTAATACGTCTGGTACTGCCTAGTGACAATGGGGGTGATTAGTTGTCTAGCTGACTTGTTGCGCATATCCCTAGTAGATACTGGTCCTGCTGATGGCTTAAGGACCTTCTATGGCCCAGTCTAGCTCTCCTGGAGTAACTGCTGGTCTCCTGGACTCTCCTCTGTTCTCTTGAGACAGTACTAGATGACAGAGAAAACCTTCTGGGAATGGCACAGATTAATGTGCCAACCTGGAGGAGCTGGAGTATCTGAGCAACCTCTGTAGGGTCCAGGTATCGCCTCATGGTACTAGTAGTTACACTGACCCTAGCCAAATGCAAACCTAGTGAAACAAAACAAAACAAAACAGTCAGAAAAGATGAGGAGGGGATAACATGTCAGTGGCCTTCACCTGTAAAACCCATTTCTGTTTTTGGGGTTGTCTTATGAGATCAATATTCTGGAAGTTTAACTGCATTGATGAAAAGTGTTCCTCTAATTTCCATTGAGCAATGTAGTTATTTTAAGATAACACAGTCATGCAAGAAGAATATGATATATGATTCACATCATTTTCATACTCCAGTGAACACTTTTTTCCTTTGGATGGAAGCACTGTCACCCTGGAAGATAAATGGTTCATACTGGATTAAGGATGATTGTTTCCTTTGTGTCACTTGTCTGAAAATCTATCATTAAGCATACTTTAGCCTCTGCTGCTTTAGATTTAAAATGTAAAAATTAGCAACCTCAAAGATCATCCCTTCTCACTAGGACAAGACTCCGCTATAAACCATCACACCCAAGGGGTAACCACTGGAGCTGAAAAATTAAATCAATATGCAGAAATGCCAAAAACAGTTGTTCCATTAACAAGCCAATCCTTATAGACAAGTTAAAACAGCAGCTACTTTGGGCTGCTCCCTTATACAGAAGGATAATTAGATTCGTCAGATTTTTTATTCCAGATGCTGAGCTGGACAGAAGGGATCTGTATCTCCTACCAGGATCAAACCCGGGTTCTTTTGCTTGTTAGGCAAACCATTGCACTATGACACCAGAGACACTCATGTTAAAATGTCAAATTTTAATGTATGTTTACAGCCTGGTATAAAAAATAGGTTTTGCCTCCATGGTGACTTATCCCCTTCACAAAAACTCCAAGTGGGTGCAATGTATTTTTTTAACAACCCATCCACCAGGATACTAGAGGTATGGGTGTATCACTTTGACACATCACAGGCAGCTAGCACCTATCAGTATCTGCTAGGCCTCACCTCCACTACTAGCACGGTGGTTAGCACTGCTGCCTCACAGTTAGAATACCATCTGGAAGGCCTGGGTTCAATTCCACCTGCACTTACTGGGGTTAGGTTAATTGGAAACTCTAAATTCCCCATAGGTGTGAATGTGAGTGTGGATGTTGGCTGTCTCTGTATAGGCCCTGCGACAGGCTGGCGACCTGTACAGGGTGTACCCTGCTTCTCGCCCTATGTCAGCCGGGATAGGCTCCAGCCCCCCCACGACCCTGAACAGGATAAGCGGAAGTGGATGGATGGATGGATGGATGGATACACATATCACAGTGTTTACAGACAAAACTCCTTTGCATATGGTTGGTACCTTGTCCCTGTATATGGGAGACATCCAGCCCCTCTTTCAGTCGCAAAATAACGGCACCAAACTGGAAGTCGAAGGCATCACTTAGAGGGGAAAAAACACACACACAGAAAAGGTTCTCATCAGCAGTGGACACACTGAAACATTTTGCACTCAACTAAACAGACTCCAATTAGAAGCACATGGAGCATTTAAGAACGAAGAAAAACGTGGCTGAAATATTTTCTCAACGCCACAGTTTGTACTCTTGTATTGTAAAGAACAAAAACACAATGGAAAATAAAGGGCAAATTTCTAAGCGTATTAGCTTTGATTTTAATATTGTGGGACTGAACCATCTCTGACCTTCAGCTCTAATGCCATAATCCTCACATTACAATGAGGAACTCATTCACCGTAAGTCCTTCACTAACAGTCTCACATGACTGTTTTAGAGTTCAGTAGAAAAAAAACAGATAACAGATAGCTCATGGACCCCTGCTTTTACAGAAGTATATGGACTTGTTCTTACTGTACTAGAAACAAAGAACGAGTGAGACACACACACACACACACACACACACACACACACACACACACACACACACACACACACACACACACACACACACACACACACAGAGGATATAAGTGGACACATCTGTGTTTAAATGTCAGGTTTTTGTGATGTTAGAAAAAAATGCACACAGATTAATACTTTATTGAAGACCCTTTTATTAATATTAATAATATTTTATTAATAATATATAAATGCTTCGATCATAAATATGATCACTATATCTCTAATAATGTGATACAATCCACAGGCCTTTAAGGTGACAGGAATTAAACCATTACTTAAGAACCCAGCTCTTTTAGCTAATTATACACCAATCTCCAACCTTCCTTTTATCTCAAAAATTCTTGAAACAGTAGTTGTAAAACAGTTCACAGATCATCTGCAGCGGCATCATATATTTGAAGATTTTCAGTCAAAATTCAGAATTCATCACAGCAAAGAAACAGTATTTTGGTGAAGGTTATGTGCTTGTCCTGCTAGACCTCAGTGAAGCATTCAATACTGTTAACATTAACATTTTATTATAGAGATTAGAACATGCCATACTGATGATGCTGCAGTGGTTTGAATCATATCTAATAGACTACAAGAAGAAGACTGTCAAAATAAAACAGGAAGCAAGACGAGGAAACAAGGACACGGACTAGACACATAAGGAGGCAAGCACACAAAGGGAACCTAAACATGACTAAATGGAAACACAACACCAGGAAGTGAAATTAAACACAACACCAGGAAGTGAAATTAAACACAAGACCAGGAAGTGAAATTAAACACAAGACCAGGAAGTGAAATTAAACACAAGACCAGGGACTAAGACATAAGAAACAAAACAGACGAAAAAAAAAAAACAAACAAACCAAAAAACAAAAAAAAAAAACCAGACACGGGAACACCAACAGAGAAGCAGGGAAGACAGGAAGAAGGGGAAACTGGTGGTCAATAATAATAACAATAATGACTGAACTTAAAAAACTCATGACAACCCAGAATCCAAACCATGAACAAACTTAGAACTATAATGAGAACAGAACAAAAAGGAAAACACCAAAAAATGCTGGCATGTGACCCTGGACCATGACATAGGGAGTATAATTAGAAGGCATGGTAAATACTGCAGATGATAGCCAGCTTTATCTATCCATGAAGGCAGATGGCACATTCCTAACTAATTAGTTAAAAGTGCAGGAATATCTTCAGTTCCATTTTATTTATACAACAAACAGTCACCACAAGGCCCTTTATATTTTAAGGTAAAGTAAGGAGGGATCCAGAACAAAAGACTGTGGCAATGCTGTGGAGGAGAGCCAGAGATTAATAAGAACTAATGATTAATTGCAGAGTGGTGTATAAACAGAGTGAAAACATTTGAGTGAAATCTGGCTGCATTTATTAAACCCCCCCAAAATATGACTATCTAGGGTTGGAGACCAGGAAGCGGAATTGCAGTCTTACACACCTCTCTACAGCTTCTTCTCTTCTCCTGACACCCCAACCCCAAACTCGACCCCCACAGAGATGACGCCTGCTTCCAGACCACCAAAAAACCCAAGAAACCCAAAACCAGCAAAAAAAAAAAAATATTAAAGCATAAAAATTCACAAAGAAAGAAAAATATAGCATCCTCAACTACACCAAAGGGTAAAAAAGTTAAATGTGGATTAATAAATATTGGGTCTCTCACTTTTAAGTCCCTGTTAGCAAATAATTTGATCAACATACTGATTCAGTCTGCCTTACAGAAACCTGGTTACAGCAAGATGTCAGAATCCTTGAAGCACAGGTCGAGGAGGAGTAGCAGCAGCAATCAATCTTCCACTCCAGCTTGAAAGCTGGACTGTTACCCTTGTCCACATAACAACATTAATAAAGGTTACAAATGATCTTTTTATGGCTTCTGACTCATCTCTGTGCTTGTAAGGATTTAGCGATTCCAATTCCATTATGGATATCACTCGATTCGATTCCTTACCGATTCTCATTGGGTTATTGAATAAAATATACCACAAATGGGTTGGTTTGCATTAACTTTTTTTAATATATAGTAGAACAAAATTAAACTAAGAATTCCTCTTTCAAAATTAAGACTATTAATATTTTAACATTAAATACAACTGCAAGGTGTGCCAGAACCAGCCTCTGAGCCAGCCAGACTCTGGCAGTCCTCATCAACTAAATGTTACAGGAGATTAGGACTGCAACGATTAGTCGACAATAAAAAAATAGTTGATGAGGAATTTAATTGCCATTAATAGTCGTTTTTTTTTTAATTACTGATGATTTTTTTTCTTTTTAAATGGAGTGAGATGTCTTCCTGTCCGTCTATCTCTGGCAAGCTTCACACATGGGCAATAGCATTCGGTATGTTTAGTCATGGGGCTACTGGTGAAACTGAGCCAACTTTGTTTTACAGGGAAGAAAAGGTACTATTTTTTTTTATGGTTAGAAAAATGGACCATTAAATTTATATCAGCAGCATATATCAGCAACTTTTTGGATGAAGTATCCATCTTCCGTTTGTTTACTACCACTTTTAAATAACCTTATGCTAAATGTAAAAGCTGATAGCTAAATAAGTCCCATTTCATAATTAAGCGATTCATAATCCGATTAGTCGACTAATCATTTCAATAGTCGATGACTAATTGACTATTAAAATAGTCATTATTTTCAGCCCTACAGGAGATGGAGATTATTCATACAATATAATGAAAGCAGTACAGCAAAATAGGGTTGCAACTATCGATTATTCCATCGATTAATTGAGTGATCAGATTAGAAATACTTTTTTCATATTAACAATTCAACTGCATATTTTAACTTCCATACTGGAGTTCTTTTTGCTTGTGAAACAAACAGCGGTGGATGGAGCAGCTACAAAGTTTTCTTTTCTTCACATTGGCACTTACTGATCAGGTGGTTGATGAAGGACCTCCAGCTGTTTCAAAGTACAAATTTTAATGGCGGTGCTTTGGACGCTAGAAAAATGTTTACTTTTGCTCTGCCAGAGCTCACCATCTCAATAACGGCTCCGCCTTTTTGCACTTGCGTGTGCAGACTACACATAAGAAAGCTGCTGCTGTTGTTGAAACAGTGAAGATAATTTTGTTATGCTTTTTATCTTGACGCTTCTGTCTTGACACTGTTGGACATATCCTGAACCAAATAAGGCACGTGTGTAATGTAATCACGTAAAGGATAAGCAGAATCGTTAAGCAAGCAGACTAAGTTTCAAAGGAATTGAATTGAATTGAATTATTCCCATCCCTACTGTTGACCATAAAATTTTATTACAGAGATTAGAGCATGCCAGAGGCATTAAGGTTACTGCACTGCAGTGGTTTGAGGCATATTTACCTAATAGACTCCAATTTGTTCATAAAAATGGGGGGGTCTTCATCACACAAGGTTAATTATGGAGTTCCACAGGGTTTTTTACTGGGACCAATTCCATTTACACCAAATAGTCTCAAACTCCCCAGGCCGCAAATTGATATCAAAGATATAAAGCAATTTGGCCCATAAAGTTAATTTTTAAATTTTGTCCACCCCCCAAATAAGGACTATAATTTTTGTGTATTATAAATGATTAAAACAACTGTATTAAAAAAACATGTATTTTTTAACTGAAAAATGATTCCTTCATGTTCCACCATGACTCAGCTGTCTTAAGAGTCCATGGTGACAAATGGACCACATATTACCCTCACTGTAACCATCAGAAGACTGACCACTCAAGCTGCGACAGTCTAGTCATCATGTTTACAAATCTCAGACATCTTTTCCCACTAGACAGTATATCTTTATGCTTACTATTCAAAATACTTTACCCATGAATTAAACATATTTCTATAAACCAGTGGTTCTCAAATCCAGGCCTCGTGGCCCAGTGTCCTGCAGGTTTTAGATGTGTCTCTGCTTCATCACACCTGAGTCAAATATAGAAGTCATTAGCAGGACTCTGGAGAACTTGACCGCATACTGAGGAGGTAATTCAGCCATTTGACTCAGGCGTGTTGGATCAGGGACACATCTAAAACCTGCAGGACACTGGGCCACAAGGCCTGGATTTGAGAACCACTGGTTTATAGAAAAACATACCTGTAACTTAAACAGGGTAGATATGGGGAGGAAAAACAAACTGCAGTTCACATGACCCCAAATATGCATACAAATATACTATTTAACCACAGGAACTCTGAACCTCGTCTTGCTCTTCCAACTCCCCGGTCAGAGACAGCAGGCACACTGTGCGCAATACTTCAATGAAAAGTAAGTGGAAGTGTAAGCTTCTGTAAGGCTAAAAAAGGATAATCCCTACCTCTTTTGCTGCACTAACATACCTCAACGATAACGGCAATCTTAGCTGCTGATGTAAACAAATAGGGAAATGTGTAAATGCTAATGTACGTGTGCGCACCCATGTACGTTGCCCATAGTCAGTGACAGGGGCTCTCTTTCACAATCACGCTTAAAGTTAGGGCTGGATCAGGTGACCCTGAACCATCCCTTAGTTATGCTGCAATGAGGTTATTGTACTCAGCCCCACAAATCTCAGAAACATGGTGCCTAACCAGATACCTGCTCTGGATGGCATTACAGATTCTGCGAAAAATCATAGAGTTCTTTTGACCAGGATGTGTCCTTCAATCTGCATATTAAACAAATATGTAGGACTGCTTTCTTGCATTTGCACAATATCTCTAAAATTAGAAACATCTTGTTTTTAAAAAAAAGCTAACAGTTAGGGCTGGATCGGGTGACCCCGAACCCTCCCTTTTCAATATCTGTGTTTATACACCACTCCAAATTTAATCATCAGTTATTATTAATCTCTGACTCTCTTCCACAGCATGTCTTTTGTCCAGTTTCCCTCACCTCACCCCCAGCTGGTTGTGGTAGATGGCTGCCCTTCCCTGATTCGTGTCTGTTGCAGATTTCTTTGTGTTACTGTAAAAGGGAGTTTTCCTTACCACTGTTGACAAGTGCTCACTTGCCAGGGGAAGGGGGGTGTTGAGGTATTATTGTAGGGTCTTTACCTTACAATAATAAACAACTTGAGGTGATTGTTGTTGCGATTTGGCACAAATAAAATTAAATTGAATCCGGTGTAGGGTTAAGAGCATTCTACTGGCAGGTTTGTTCTACTTACTGGATCATGCTGATGTAAGTCTCAACATTCATCATGTCCCCATCCCTCCAGTCATTCTTGAAGCCCAGAACCAGGGTGTTTGGCTTGAGGCGGCCCAGGCCAGCAGCCTTGATAGCAACAGCAATTGGAATCACAAATCACTCATTTCTTAAATGTGGCTGATTTCCAAAGAATCACCGACACTAGACTATGACTTATTTTTGTGAGCACTAGGAACACTAACTGATTTTCACAGCTACCTACCCTGTTTATTACTCACCAGAAGCCACAGCAGGCCACCACGAAGTGTTTCAGTGTTGTAGAGTAGGTCTAAACTCAAGGTGCCTTATTTAAGATAATAATCTTGTGAGATTCCTATTTTACTTATCTAACCCCACCTTACTCCTCTGTGCTGAACACAATATGATTTACTACAGTAATGCAGGAGTGCTATCTCACCTGTGGCTACTTAAATGTCTCATTACTGATACACCACGTCTCTCAGCTGTACTGGTCTCTATTCTCTGGACACTGAATGGATCTGTGCCATGTTACATCTGACCAGTAGCTATTCTCCCAGTCCAGAGACAGTGGAAATCCAAAAGTGATGGAGCACTCATTGTTAGACCTAAATTATGGAGTAATTTGACACTTAAAATTAGATCTTCCTGCCACCATTTACAGCTTTGAAACCTTTAAAGCTATATTAAAGGATTCATCGCTTTTCTTTAGAATTAAATAATCATTATTACAAATTGACTGAAATCTTAATAAGTTATTGCTGTGCTCTTGTGTTTGTCTAGTTTTATCGAGATTTTCACTTACTTCTGTACGTACTGCTTTCTAATGTATTTGATTCTAAGCATCTCTCAGTACATTATACTTGACTCAACTTGATTCACAGGACACATTTGTTTCAGGAAATGTCACTGTCTCTTTTAAAGTCACAATTCTTTGTATCTGCAGGGTAGTACTGCTGTTAATGTCACAGCCTCTGTGTGAGATGCTCTTCTCAGTAAAAGTGCATTCTTTTAAACTTATTTTGGGGCAAACAGTTTGGCCCAGCACACTTGACTAAAATTCCTTCATGTTTTCAATTAGGGATGTGACTGGCTAGTCTACTAGACTAGACAATGATTAGTCAGTTAAACATATTTTGTTTCATTTGTACAAAGGCAATTAGCAGTGGCCTCTACCTGGGGCTACAGCCCTGTCAGACAGCTGGGCCCAACAAACACAAAAAAAGAGGTTTACATGTACTTTGAAAAATGCAGTGGAAATAATTAACAGTTAATGCATAAATCTGAATATATTTTTGATGTTTCCCTACCTGGAGCAAGTACTGACAGCCTTGTCTCAGATCTTCAGCTAACACTGGCATGTAGAAGGCTTTGGTCTCGTTCTTCAGCAACCACCGCTGGTACCGTGTCTGATCTGTGGCAAGCTCTTTGAAGTTTGGTCTTCGGTAGCCCTATGGGGACAGAAGGCCAAATGAATCCAGTCTTGGAATTCTGGAGCAAATGATCACAAATCTAGAATTCAAAGGTCACAGGATGCTAAACTGAATAACTCTCACTACAGATCTCAATGTCATCTGCAGATATCATAGTTCATGGTGACTCCTGCCTGACCTTATCGGTCTGCCTGTCCATCACCGTAGCAAACAGAAAAGGACTCAGAGCCAGTCCCTGACACAATCCCACATCCACTATTAACCCAATTGTCACTCCTATCATCACTGGTCCTGTACCAGATGATATCAACTAACCAGGGGTGAAAGTGGTTTTAAATTCTTGCCGGTACTACACGCACTTTGAGTGCTCAGTCAGAGTAGAAAAGCGCTTTTTTTTTTTCTTCTTCTTCTTCTTCAGTTGTTAAGGAACTTAACACAACTAACGAGCACTTCTACATATTCACCCTGTCCACCAATACAAAACTTCTGGAAAGAAATGATCACCAAACTTTCTCAAACCTCAATCCCCTTGGCAACAATTGTGTTTTGCAGGTAAATGCGCTCTCATGTGGAGTAAATGAAATCTTTGGTCATGATCAGTGTTTTTGAGCTGTGCTGTGTTGCTGAAATTAAGGAGAATAACATGAAACACAATTAGTTAATCTCTCTTTGTTTTTAATTGGATATTTTGTAATGAGCAGACAGACATTAAGCATAGCGGATTTCCTTTCTGATCCAAGACTGAGTATAATTCAAGCTAGTATCAGGGATACCACTCTGATACATTTAAGATTTTTGAATAAAGTAATAAAAAAATCACAGGGCAAAACAAATGATTGGACTATTCAGATTAACTTACAGTGTATCACGAAAGTGAGTACACCCCTCACATGTCTGCATATATTTAAGTACATCTTTTCATGGGACAACACTGACAAAATGACACTTTGACACAATGAAAAGTAGTCTGTGTGCAGCTTATATAACAGTCTTCATGCAGAGCAACAATTCGTCTTTTAAGATCCTCAGAGAGTTCTTTGCCATGAGGTGCCATGTTGGAACGTTCAGTGACCAGTATGAGAGAGTGTGAGAGCTGTACTACAAAATTGAACACACCTGCTCCCTATGCACACCTGAGACCTAGTAACACTAACGTGTCACATGACATTTTGGAGGGGAAATGACAAGCAGTGCTCAATTTGGACATTTACGGGTGTAGTCTCTTAGGGGTGTACTCACTTTTGTTGCCGCTGGTTTAGACATTAATGGCTGTATATTGAGTTATTTTGAGGGAAGAATAAATTTACACTGTTATATAAGCTGCACACAGACTACTTTTCAGTGTGTCAAAGTGTCATTTTGTCAGTGTTGTCCCATGAAAAGATATACTTAAATATCTGCAGAAATGTGAGGGGTGCACTCACTTTTGTGATACACTGTATATATGCAGCCTCTCCAAATAGCCTACAATACAAACGCTTGATGTTCTAACACTGGGTGACTCAAATTAAAATTGCCAGGAAAACATTTTAAGAAATAAATGCCACAATAATTGCATGTTTGTCAATATAACTATATTTTAAAATGATCATTTAACAAATAACACAACGTAGACTGATAACAAATAATATGAGATATATTTTATTGATAAAATATTTTTTATTCATCTTTTCTAGGATATATTTTTATGTTTCACCATAGGAGTTTTTAATCACAATTGCTCTTTATTATTTAATGATACTTCTGTAAACCACTTTCAGTTATCTTACACTTAAGGAAAGTTTACTTGAACAATTCCAGGTTTTTTTTTACCTCTGTGCCATTATCTCATGTAGGCATGATACAAATATTACTCCAAGCTGAAATCATGCAGCTGTGTGTTGAAAGATGTGTTTATTTTGTTACTTATACTACCTTAACTAATCTGTCCAACTCAAGCAGCAACCCTGCTTATTGCCCCTTAAAGGTCGACTTTTCCTTTCTCTGTACCTGGATAGTGCCTGCCTGCAACACCAAAGGACTCCGCCGGAGATGTCTGTCTTGCCCTAGCAGCAGCACCTGATATTTGGCTCTCCTCCTCGATCCGCGTCATCATGCATGTCTCATATTCAGTATTGTGGTGGAGGTTTTTGTGTTGCCACAACTGTGTTGTCACTGTTTTCCCACAAACAGATGTGTGAGAAATTGTGGCAACACAACAAACCTACACCTCAGAATACACCACAATACACCTGACATTTGGCTCTCCTCCTCGATCCGCGTCATCATGCATGCCTCATATTCAGTATTGTGGTGGACTCTGAGGCGTTTAACGTGTTGTCACTGTTTTTCTTCAAAAAAAGACACGTGAGAAGTGAAAAGTTGTGGCAACACAACAAACCTTGTTAAACACCTCAGAATACACCTGACATTTGGCTCTCCTCCTCGATCTGCGTCATCATCTATACAGTGGCTTGCAAAAGTATTCATACCCCTTGAACTTTTCCATATTTTGCCACATTACAACCACAAACATAAATATATTTCACTGGAATTTAATGTGAAAGACCAACACAGTGGTATACAATTGTGAAGTGGAAAGAAAATTATACATGATTCAAAACATTTTTTACAAATAAACTGAAAAGTGCGGTGTGCAAAAGTATTGAGCCCCCCTGAGTCAATACTTTGTGGAACCAGCTTTTGCTGCAATTACAGCTGCAAGTCTTTTAGGGTATGTCTCCACCAGCTTTGCACATCTGGTGATTGAAATTTTTGCCCAGTCTTCTTTGCAAAACAGCTCAAGCTCAGTCAGATTAGATGGAGAGCGCTTGTGAACAGCACTTTTCAGATCTTGCCACAAATTCTCGATTGGGTTTAGGTCTGGACTTTGACTGGGCCGTTCTAACACATGAATATGTTTTGTTTGAAACCATTCCATTGCTGCCCTGGCTTTATGTTTAGGGTCGTTGTCCTGCTGGAAGGTGAACCTCCGTCCCAGTCTCAAGTCTTTTGCAGACTCCAACAGGTTTTCCTCCAAGATTGCCCTGTATTTGGCTCCATCCATCTTCCCATCAACTCTGACCAACTCCCCTGTCCCTGCTGAAGAGAAGCAGCCCCAGATCATGATGCTGCCACCACCATATTTGACAGTGGGGATGGTGTGTTCAGAGTGATGTGCAGTGTTAATTCTCCGCCACACATAGCGTTTTGCATTTTGGCCAAAAAGTTCAATTTTGGTCTCATCTGACCAAAGCACCTTGTTCCACATGTTTGCTGTGCCCCCAACATGGCTTCTGGCAAACTGCAAACTGGACTTTATGGTTTTCTTTTAACAATGGCTTTCTTCTTGCCACTCTTCCATAAAGACCACATTTGTGCAGTGCATGACTAATAGTTGTGCTGTGGACAGATTCCCCCACCTGAGCTGTGGATCTCTGCATTTGGTCCAGAGTCACCATGGGCCTCTTGGCTGCATCTCTGATCAGTGCTCTCCTTGTTCAGCCTGTAAGTTTAGGTGGACGACCTTGTCTTGGTAGGTTTACAGTTGTGCCATACTCTTTCCATTTCTGGATAATGGATTGAACAGTGCTCCGTGAGATGTTCAAAGCTTGGGAAATCTTTTTATAGCCTAAGCCTGCTTTAAACTTCTCTACAACCTTATTCCTGACCTGTCTGCTGTGTTCTTTGGACTTCATGATGCTGTTTACTCCCCAATATTCTCTTAACCAACCTCTGAGGCCATCAGGGAGCAGCTGTATTTGTACTGAGATTAGATTACACACAGGTGGACTCTTTTTAGTCATTAGCAGTCATCAGGCAACTTCTGAATGCAATTGTTTGCACTCAGAGAAAAGGGGCTGAATATTTTTGCACACCGCACTTTTCAGTTTTTTTTTTTTGTAAAAAATTTTTTGAATCACGTATAATTTTCTTTCCACTTCACAATTGTAACCACTTTGTGTTGGTCTTTCACATTAAATTCCACTGAAATATATTCATGTTTGTGGTTGTAATGTGACAAAATATGGAAAAGTTCAAGGGATATGAATACTTCTCACGCATCTGTTTGTGGGAAAACCTTGTTAAACGCCTCAGAATACACCACAATACTGAATATAAGGCATACATGATGATGCGGATCGAGGAGGAGAGCCAAATGTCAGGTGTATTGTGGTGGATTCTGAGGTGTTTAACAAGGTTTGCTGTGTTGCCACAATTTCTCACACATCTGTTTGTGGGAAAACAGTGACAACACAGTTGTGGCAACATAAAAACCTTGTTAAAAACCTCAGAATACACCACAATATTGAATATAAGGCATACATGATGACACAGATTGAGGAGGAGAGCCAAATGTCAGGTGTATTCTGAGGTGTTTGACAACACAGTTGTGGCAACACAAAAACCTCGTTACTCTTTTTCCTCAAACAAGATGCGTGAGAAGTGAGAAGTTGTGGCAACACAAAAACCTCCACCACAATACTGCTTACAGCTAGCAGATCTATTCTGACCCATAGTGCAGCCATGATTGGTTCTGAATGAGACTTTACAGCAGACAGCTGCTCCCCCTCTTCCAGGTACTGCATACCGGTGCAGAATCTTTTAGTGGTACGCAGTAACGGACCGTACCGGCTTATTTTCACCCCTGCGACTAACTGATAATATCTGATAATAAAACACAATCCAATTATAATTTTACTTCAAGTGCATGAAAAAGTCAAATGACATCTGCTCACCATGCGAATATGACCACAGATCATCAGGCCTACGTTCTTGGTGAAACTGTGCACCAGATCCAGAAGGGCAGGACGAGAGTTGGGGTAACCCGTCATTACCAAACACTGGGGTCTACAGTAAAACACGTGTGAGAGAAAACACAACATGTCAGAATCAACCTTTAATGCATATATAAAGCCTGTGTATTATGCACATATAATGCACATACATATTGTGTATGTATGAGTAGATTTCTCCAATCTCACTGTATAATGACAAAGCCATTCTATTCTATTCTATTTCAGACTGAATAATCAGAACAGATATAAAGGATGAGCAAGTTAGGGTTAGGAATTAATTAGTAGTTGCTTCCGCCTAGTCCTTTTCGAAAAAAAAAAGTCACTGATTGCATGTGAACTTGATTTTATGTGTATTAACATTTACATGTTCAAAATAAAGATTTTGATATGATATGATACTATACATGCAGTCATCTTTTCATGTGACCTTCACAATGGCCTTTAGGCTTCCTAACACAGACATACACACACAGACACACGCACACAACCACACCTACACCCACATACTGCCATACAGCAGGAGCAGAGCTTTGCACATCAAAGCAAATATGTTAAGCTTGACAGGATTTACTGGAGGAAATGAACAGACAAAAATGAGTTCTGAGGAACAAACGAGTCATGCTGAAGACACCATCGGCCTTTTAATCTCCTGTTTGGTTTTCTGCCATGGGAAAATCCCATTAAATCCACAAAAACACCACTGTCCCAATGTGCCATATGGACAAGCTGTCAGAATGAAAACATGCATGCAACATTAGGCTGGACATATAAATAATGGCACTCTATGTTTAGATGCTGTAGGCAATTTCAAGTTCATGAATCATCAGCATATACCCGTAAAATTGATAAACAGAACAAAACTTTTACTGTCACATACACATACATGCAGTGAAATCTAGTCTCTGCATTTAACTCATCACACATGCGTACCACACACACACACACACAGAGCACGACATGCAGAGCAGAGGTCAGCTGTTTTCCTTCGTCTCTAAATGTTCCACATGACACAAATCCACAATTGTTTCATGAAGGACATAGTATAATTTTACATTAAAAGTTTGAGTATTTATTGACACAATTATGACTGGGTGATACAATACTCAGCTAACAGGGCATTCATAACTTGACATTATGACCATGTCAAGTTTTGTTCTATACACAAAGGCTGCATGTTGTGATTGTGGAAATGAGATCAGATCTCTTTCACAAGGGAGACCTGGTTTCAGGAAAGTTTATGGAAGTAGCGCAACAGCGATCCTGCCGCTCGTTCGCTGGACCCTGGACATCCTTGGCAGGTTGCCAGTCTATCAACAAGCATTTATGCTCACACCTATGACCACAGCAGCTGTTTTTTTTTTTCATGAATTCCCCTTAAATGCTGTTTGACCAGAGACCTGCTCTGTCACAAGTGTGTCAGACACAAGTGTGTCAGTCACTTGTAGCAATAGCAGGTGAATTAACCCATAATGGCAAAACTTGAAGAAGAATTGAACTAAACCATCAACTAACACATGACAGTGGGAGAAATGCATTAGAGGGTTACATAACCAGATGTCCATTAGCATCCAACTGTAAGCTACCAAGCAATGTGACACTCAAGAATATTGCTTTATATGTGCTTATCAAGCATGGTTAGTAATATTATTGTGCTTCCATGACTCAAGAATATCTACACAATAACCTTGGTGTGAAAATAGACTGATCTAAAGCTGGAGAAACAGATAAACTCTGTGGTGAGATCAGGCTTTTACCATCTCAGACTCCTAAGGTCAAGCCCTTCTTATCTTTTAGTAACTTTGAAAGAGTTATACACGCTTTTATTTCTACTCGGCTTGACTACTGTAACACCCTGTACATTGGTATAAACCAGTCCTCTCTTTCACGCCTTCAGTTGGTCCAGAATGCAGCCACTCGCCTTCTTACTAGAACTCCTAAAACTGAGCACATCTCCCCTGTGCTGGCCTCCCTTCACTGGCTCCCGGGACGTTTTAGGATTGATTTTAAGATTTTATTGTTTGTTTTTAAATCTCTAAATGGGCTGGCCCCATCATACCTCACTGAACTCCTAACCCCTTATGTTCCCTCTAGGTCACTGAGATCTGCAGACCAGCTACTTCTCAGTGTTCCTAAAACTAGGCTAAAGAACAGGGGGGACAGAGTTTTCTCAGCCATAGCCCCTAAACTATGGAACGAGTTGCCCCTTTATGTTAGGTCAGCTTCTACTCTGCATGCTTTTAAAGTGCGTCTTAAAACTTATTTTTATTCCTTGGCTTTTAAATCGGAGTGAGAGCTATCTCTGAGCTGTTGTACTGTTGTATATTTTAGATGTGTGTGTGCTTGGTGTGTTTATTTTATTTTTCCTATGTACAGCACTTTGGTTAACTCTGTTATTGTAAATGTGCTCTATAAATAAATTTGGATTTGGATTTGCAGTGTTATAAGACTGCTGGATCGTAGCTCAGCTTTAATGACAGAAACTACAACCAAGCTAGTGTTTGGTACCTGAAGTTCTTGATGTGGTCCTCCACTCCACTAAGGTGCAGAGTGTGGGTCAGGGCCTGGTGGTAGGTCAAAGCCTGGGTTGATGAACCCCAGTTCACATCTGGAGGGGAAGACACATGCAGGCAGAAACACAGTGGATTTAGCAAGTGTGTTTATGGGTCAGCTTTCTGAACTAAAGGCCACCTGACCCATGTGGTGTTAAAGTCTACATGTACCTCATACTTGTGAGTAGCTGCACATCAGACATGTGTTTAGAACTGTATGGTTTAAAGAGGTGGAATTACAGATCAGTGTATGTTATATGTTAACCACTTAACCAATTCAGGGTCACAGGTAGGTTGGAGCCTATCCTACCTGTCATAGGGTGAGTGTCAGACACCCTAGACAGGTTGCCAGTCTACCAACAGACAATCATTCACATTCACACTTATGGCCATTTTAGTACTGCCAACTAACATGACAAACTCCTATCACACTTCTTTGAACTGTGGGAGGAAGCCGGAGTACCCGGAGGAAACTCGGGGTACTCTGGCTTTCTCGTAGAATTCAGCTCAAGGCGCCTGAGGTTTCCTGACGAGAGCGTGAACCTGCAGCAGTGCGTGCACAGCAGACACTCCTGTGCGCCATTTTACTTTGTGTGCATGGCTGCTGAACTCTACACATGTGAGTTGTTGAATTTACTCGCAAAGAATGAATAATTCCATACTCATCTTATCCATAATTGGAATTTGCAGTTTTCCAGTGAATGCTCATTAAAATTGCAACTCTGTCTTTGGGGGAGCAGCGGGGGTCACAAACAGAATAACAGGTCTCATGCAGGCCAGGCAGAAAAGTTTTCATTTTAGATTGACTCATTTTCTATCTCCATCTCATAAGTGAACCATTCAATCAGATAGTTATTTTATTTAAATAGAAGCTGTAACAATTTCAAGCAGTTTCAATTCAATTCAATTTTATTTATATAGCGCCAAATCACAACAAACAGTTGAAAGTAAGCATTTTCAATGATTTCCAGCACCCATACAAACCTTGTCTATAAATAAAATTCAGTTTAATTAAATGACAGGCAATATATAATTCTTAAGGTGTAATGGTTTTGCTAGTACGAACACCAGAAATTCTTGAAATCTCTAAAGAAAGAAAAAAAAAAAAAGAAATGGAGTCAGGAATTTCTGACCAAATTTTGTGTGCTCTCTAACTCACC
The DNA here is from genome assembly GCF_007364275.1 of Archocentrus centrarchus. Taxonomy (NCBI): domain Eukaryota; kingdom Metazoa; phylum Chordata; class Actinopteri; order Cichliformes; family Cichlidae; genus Archocentrus; species Archocentrus centrarchus. The sequence continues at coordinate 159,846 of NW_022060259.1, forward strand.
TGGCTTCTTGTGGCTGACATAAATATACAGAGCCATAACAATGATATTGGTAAGGAGGGCAGCTGCCCAGTTGATGACAAACATCACTCCACAGCACAGAATGGCTCCAGCAAGGGAAACCCACATGCTGTAGTATTTGAAGCTAGGTCTCCAGCCTGTAACATCAATGAAAATGAGTCACAAAATAGCAAAAGTACATTTAAAGCATCAAACATGAGTACTGGTCAATTACAAGGTGCAAACAAAATGTTATATGACTGCTCCAGCTGGATATGAAGGTGGCCATGTGCATGCAACAGCTCATTACTGTAACTTTTACCAATCTGGATGAAAGAGCTTACGTTGCATGCATTTTTGGGACTATTTGCTTTAGGGCCTTTATGATTTACACCATAGAGCAAAACAAGAGACAGTGTGTTGAAATCCACAGAGCACAAAGCAGTCTTCAGTGGAAGAATCTGCAGTCAAAACAGAAGAAGGCTCATCAGGTCAGCAGCCATTCAGACACAGTGAAGGAGATCCAGATGGTGCCACTGAGCACTCCAACTATAGCAGGAGCACTGATTGCAGTTTATCAGTGTACAAGGTGACATGGGCATTTGCTTTTTATTGGAGCAATCACAGAACTTTTTGATCTCACTTGAAACAGTATGGGTAGTATAGCATTTGCAAAATTAATAACTATCATAAACAATCCTTCCAGTTAAGGTTCAGTAGAAGATCTACTTGTCAGACCTGCAATGTGAAACACTAAAGATCAAGAAATGCTATTGCCATCCCTCCATTTAAAGAAACTTTTGTATTATTAAATAGTCAATGTGGCTGTTAAAAGAGCATGGATAATGTTACAGGTGGAGTTGGGCTTATGTTCGGTTAAAGAATGGGAGTTAACAGCCTGTTACACCGAAGACCAGAGGTTATACGAGACATTAGGGACCATTATTCATTTACTGGATACTACATAAACTACAATAGTGGGATTTTAGTGATGGAATACAGTTTGGGTGTGTTTGGTTACACAGTGACAGCCTTTTAAAAAAACAAACAAACAAACAAAAACAAAAAAAAACAGGACATAAAGGGTACATTGACAGTGGTCTTGTTCCTGAGCCTATGCAGGGATTTTAGAGGTCCCAGAAAGCGGAAAGTAATTGGCACTGAACAGGCCACAGCAACAAATGTTTGTGTTCCAAAGGCAGTAAAATCTGTTACCTCACTAAAGTGTTTCTATTACTATTGGAGTCATGTACCATTTAGGTCCAAGTAATTTTATGACCTGCTGGAAGAACTGGGAGCAGAAGAAGAATCTGTACCTGCAGTTCTGCTAAGGCTTTGGTATTTGGGGAAGGGGGTGAGGTGGGAAGAAAGCACAGAACTTAATATAAAAGATCAGCTATCAATATCATTTTCATCAGTCTACACCTTAAAAAATAAAATCTTTCACTTTTCAATTGTTGTATCTATCAGTGCATGCCATTTGTCCAGTTGTTGAGATATACAGTACCAGTCAAAAGTTTAGACACACCTGTTTTTAATCAGTGTTTGTACTTTTATTCCTACATTGTACTGAAGTCATGCAGACTATGAAGGAACACACAAGGAAACTCAAAAGTGTTAAACAAAGCAAAATATGTTTCAGATTCTTCAAAGTAGGAACGTTTTTGCTGTGATTACAGCTTTGCACACTCTTGGTACTCTGTCAGTCATCTTCATGAGGTAATCACCTGAAAAGGTTTTCCAACAGTCTCGAAGGAATTCCCAGAGCTGAGCACTGGCATATGTGGCTAACTATATTATATTTTATTTATTTATATATATATATATATATATATATATATATATATATATATATATATATATATATATATATATATATATATATATATATATATATATATGCTAGCTATTTGTGACTAAGTCTAGTTTACTTTAGCAGACAGATTTGTCATCAGTTGTCTGAATTAATTTTTTTTAGTCCAAAATGTGTCAACTGCTTTCACATTATAATTTTAATTTCTAAGCCTTTTTTAATATTATGATGTCCTTGTTGAAAAATCATGCAAATTATCCTCTCACTGTAATATACACTGCCTGGGCAAAAAAAAAAAAAAAAAAAAAAAAAAAAAAAGTTGCCACAGTTATTTAACTGAGCAAATAGGTACGAGCCTCCTATTGGATAATTACTGTAAACAACCATGTCGAAAGACACATCTCGTGGTTGTGGAAAAGATGTCTGTTTGAGAAGGGTCAAATCATTGGCATGCATCAAGCAGAGAAAACATCTAAGGAGATTGCAGAAACTACTAAAATTGGTTTAAGAACTGTCCAACGCATTATTAAAAACTGGAAGGATAGTGGGGACCCATCGTCTTCAAGGAAGAAATGTGTCTGGAAAAAAATCCTGAATAATCATGATCGGCGATCACTTAAACGTTTGGTGAAATCAAATCAAAGAAAAACAGTAGCAATCAGGGCTGTGTTTAATAGTGAAAGTAAGAGCAGTGTATTAAACCACCTAATGGTATCTTGTCTGCTGGCAGTATGAATGGCCTGTCTTCTGAGGTGGCTCTAAATTCCTGAAGGCACTCGATATACGATATAGGATATGTCTCACTGGCCTAAGGAGCTGGTTTTGAAAAAAACCTCATCAAGGCAACTCTACATCCGATGATCATTGCACTACAGTCTGACGAATGCCTACCTTTATTGTGAGTATTAGATGGATAATTGTAACTTCTATAGGCTTAACTTGTGGATCTGGTACATTGTACTGCTTAAATCCTTCCATTACTGTATATTGATCTTACCTGGTGAGTTAGCCAGTGAGGCATGGAACACAGAGAAGTTGATCAAGGCATAGGATGCCAAGAAAAAGTTGGAGATAATGGGTGCAATAGTGTTCAGCTTGGCTGCAAGAAGAAAAACACTGGTCAAATCAGAAAGGGTCAAAATGTCACCTGCGATTTCATGTCCAGCCATGCAAGCAAGTGCCCCCCCCCAAAAAACTTTTGATATGATTCCATTCTACAAAGACACATAGTTTGATGTGGATATGAATGCCCCCCTGCTACTGCAGGTAGTGGTAGACAAAGTTCTACAAAATATTCAGTCATCTAAAAAAGGAAGCTCTTCAACAATGGCAATATAACAGCTTATTTCACAAGTCTGTACAATTATTTTTCTGAGAATTATGCAATTTAGTACTTAGTACTATAGCTAGAGTAGGAATATCTGCAAAATAACTACTCAATTTAAAAAGTAGTTTCTTTAATATTTCAAATACACTCAAATTAATTCTGTGCACTAAATTAAACACTTTCATTGCTTGTTCTTTTCAGGAAGCTTCTTTGAAATTATTGTAAAATTTTAGACCAGTTCTCAAAAAAATAACCATAGTGTGTGACGTGTAATGTGATATAAACCACAACCTCCAGGCTTTTATGCTTTTAACACTGAAATGTGATATGATAAGCAATGAGTGGAGCCGTACCAATGAGGATAAAGCCTAGAGCGATACCAAAGGTCAGGATGTAGCCTCGTAGGGGTTCATTGTTCTTTCCGTAGCCTTTGGCAAACATTTGCAGACCGGGATAGATGTTGTCCTTACATAAAGCCTGTGGAAATAGAAATCTTTGTGTTGCCTCACTGGAGTTTAAGCTGTTTATTATCAAAAGCTAAAAGAAAAACAAATTTCAGACAACAGACCTATCGGCCTATACAGCTCCACTGTCGAATGTTTTACTTGTACAATATGTGATATATTTTCAGAGGAATTTGCCAATAAATAAGGAACGAATAGTGACTGACATTAAACATCGATGTACAGTATTTCTTAAAAATTTAGAAAATTTTTTAAAAAAAAAAAAAAAAATGAAAATGTATCTTTGTCCAGTCAATATTAATGGCAAGTTTCAGAAGAATAAGACAATAAATAAGGGAGGAGTAGCACCAATGTACAGTATGTCTTGAAAATTTTGAAAAGAAAAAAAAAGGTCAAAAACTGAAAATCTGTCTGGAACATTCTGTAGCCCTTCACATAATGAATACTCATACCAAGTGTCAAAAGAATTGACCAAAAATAAGTGAGGAGCAGCCATTGAAGCTAAACATCAATCTAGCCCAGGGGTCGGCAACCTGCAGCTCCGGAGCCGCATATGGCTCTGTGCAGCTTGGGGAAGTAAATTATAAGTATCCAATTGAAGTGCATTTCATTTTTGTTAGTTTGTTTTTTGCTGTAGTTCTAAATTGGAACATTATTGTGACCTTGAAATATTAAAATACAATAATTTTATTATTTTTTTTTTTATTTTTCATCTCTCAATATATGCGTCACTCGGTAGCAGCTACCAGCTTCCGGTAGTATTTGTGGCTTTCAGTGTTTTTTTCTTTTCCGTGGAAACCGGGTCCAAATGGCTTGTTGAGTGTTGAAGGTTGCCAACCCCTGATCTAGAGTATTTCTTGAAAATGTCAAAGATTTGTGAAAGATAAAAAAAAGATCAGAAGTTCATCTGCAGCATTTTGACTTGCCCAATGAATACTTAAAGAGCAAATTTCAAAATATTCAGCCAATAAAGAGGGGAGAAGTAGTCACTGAAGTTTAACATGAATGTACTGTTTATCTTAAAGATTTTGAGAAGAAAAAATTACAAAATGCCTCACAGTTTTTTTATTTTCAGAGCTTTGTACATTAAATACTCACACCAAGTTTCAAAAGAGTTGGCCTAGAAATAAAGGAGTAGGAGGGATTAAAGGTAATTTTAATGTAATTTTTTAATGAAATTTCAAAAATTCTTAAAAAAATTTAAACTTCAGAAAAGTCAAAATTGAAAATCCGTCCCTTCCTATTTTGCAGAGCAAAACAGTTGACGGATGGACAGATGACTCTGTATCGGATCAGAACTAATCAAAATGAAATATTTCCAACAAAGAAATGTTTCCATTAGTCCATACTGCAATTCATTGGATATAGTACCTTACAGCTTGGGTAGGATCTTACCTGAAAAACTTTAGGGGCACTGACTAAAGAGGCCAGCGCTGAGGAAAGTGTGGCAGAGAAGATGCCAGCAGTGATGACGGGCCCAAAACCAGAAACCAGGCTCATAACCTGAACAAAGGATTAAATGCAAATTTTTAGAACTGCACTGGTACATTACCCTATTTCACAGAAAGGTTCTTAATATTCATCTTCTGATAGAGCAGTTTAATACCTGAAAATCATTATGCAGTCCATAGCTGCAGGCATTCTGACTTTTGCAGGTAGAGAAGTCATAGCCAAATTTGCAGGCAGCAGTGGAACAGTTTTCCATGAACTGAGAGCTGATTGTGTCATTCATATTTCCACTGGCATCTCTCAAAATACACGAGCCTGGTTTTAGAAAAGTATTATGCATGTATAAAACTTGGTATTTAAAAAGAATGTGACAAACTTGCAAAAGTGCAGTCTAATAGTCTAATACTATACCACCTGCTGAAACAGCAACACCCAGGTAGACTATTCCTGTGATCAATATGGCTAGAAGGGTCCCCTTTGGAATGGCCATCTGTGGGTCCTGCAACCACCAACCACAACAACATTAAGATTAAAAGCAATCTATAGCTGTATAAAGGTCTTTTAGAAGAGAACATAAAATCTGACATCCAAATAAAGTTTGAGGGCAGTTTGTATATCAAAGCTGTTTTGAACATGGTTTCAATAGACTAAATCAGTAGAAGCATTGTCATATTCACCAGCACAGAACAATCTACAAAGAAAAAAATGTATTTGATTTGACAACTGTATCAACATTCCTCACATGGTTACACATGACTTACAGCAAGGTCTCCTGAAATGTTGGTTCCAGCCAGAATACCGGTGGCTGCGGGGAAAAAGATGGCAAATACGGAGAAGAATGTCTCTTCTCGGAAGTCTGGACCCATGTTCTCCCACATTAGTGAAGCTGACACAAAAAAGACCAAAAGACAGCTGACAAGGCTTTTTGAGTCAACACTGCAACAGTTAATTCAGGTCTCAGGGTTACAAAGCGGTATTAATGAAGCCCCCCCACCCAAACAGACAGACACACACACACACACACACACACACGCATGCATGCACAAAATACACAAAAACAAACATATATACATAACCTTCAATTGAGATTTCATGTGTCATCCTACCATCATAGCCAAAGAAGCCCGCAGGTTCCTTTGATTTTATAGGAATGAAGCTTCCGATAAAATAGTTGAGGATGGCTGAGATTAGGACAACGAGCAAGACGATCTGGGCCTATAGGAAGCAATTAGAACCGGTGTATTAATCAGACTGTGTGGCAGTGACTCTCAAATGATCAGGTATTTCGATTTGGCAACAGGGCTGCAACTAATGACCATTTTGATAGTCGATTAGTCATCGACTATTGAAATGATTAGTCGACTAATCAGATTATGAATTACATAATTATGAAATTGCACTTATTTAGCTAGCAACTTTTACATTTAGCATAAGTTTATTTATAATGTGGTAGTAAACACGTGGAAAATGGATATTTCATTCAAAAATTTTAATCAGGTTTGCTGCTGATATAAATTTAACGGTCCTTTTTTCCAACCATAAAAAATAAAAAAATATATATATAGTACTTTTTCTTCCCTGTAAAACAAAGTTGGCACAGTTTCACCAGTATGACTAAACATGCCACTGATATGCATGTGTGAAGCTCGCCAGATCTAGACAGACAGGAAGACGTCTCAAAAAAAAAAAAAAAATCCATCAGTAATAAAAAAAACACTATTATCAATAATTAAATTTGTCATCCACTATTTTTATTGTCGACTGTCGACAATGCCGACTAATCGTTGTAGCCTTATTTGGCAATAATGAACAACTACTAGGAGCACATAATTGAGGGGATATATCTTTTTACTGACTACACCTGCAACATACACTCCTTCCAAAAATATTGGAACAGTGAAGCCAATCCTTTTCTGCTGTGGACTGAAAACATTTTGGTTTGAACAAAAAAAAACAAACAAACAAAATCAACAACTCAGCTTTTATTTCCAGGGATTTACATCTAAATCTGATACATAGTTCAGAAGATAGCACCTTTTGTCTGAACCCACCCATTTTTCTTGTGAACAAAATTATTGGAGCATGTGACAAATATGCTTTGTTGCCCAGGTGTGTCCTGTTACAATGATTGAATCATCATGAATGATCAATAAATAGTATGCCTACACTCTGTTTCATATTTGGGTTTCCCCTGTGCAGAATGAGAAAGAAGGAAAATCAATCAAAACCACTGCACAGACACTGGCCATAGCCAGAACAACTGTTTGGAATGTCCTGAAGAAGAAAGTTGTCACTGGTGGACTAAGTAACAGATGTCAAACCAGTAGACCAAGAAAAACAACAACTGTTGATAACAGAAACATTCTAAGTGCTGTACAGAAAGACCCAAAGCACACTTCTAAAACTACAAAGGAGTTCATCGGGGCAAGAAGTTTTAGACTAGCCCAGTCAAGCCAAACTTAAACCCTACAGAGAAGGGGGGCCGCAGTAATAACAGAAATTCAGTTTGAACTAACAAATATACATAGTTGCATATTTACATAAATGTGTTGATTTACATAATCCCACAGGATTTTCTAGTTTTTAAGTGGGCCGCAGAACTCTTGACTTTGGGAACCACTGCTTTTTACATACGTAAAGGGAGTAACCCCCCCCAAAACAAAACAACCAAAAGAGACTGCAGTCAAAGCCGGAAACACATCACATAAAGAAGAATGCATAAATTTAGTGGAGACAATGGGTCATAGACTTCATGAAGTTATTGGAAGCAAAAAGGATCTGCAAATAAATATTAGGTCATATTCTCTTTAATCTGTTTTAAGTTCTAAAACTTCTGCACACAAAAAAAAAACAAATGGGTGGGTTCAGAAAAAAGGTGTTACATTCTGAACTGTGTATCAGATCCAGATGTAAATATAGGTACACGAATATAGGAAATAAAAGCTGATGTGTTGATATTTTGTCTCACTGATTTGTTTGATGTCAAACTCAAATGTTTTCGGTCTACACCAAAAAATAAAGGCATCAGCCTCACTGTTCCATTATGCTTGGAGGGGGGGTGTACACTACATTGCCAAAAGCATTCGCTCGTTTGCCTTCACAAACATATGAATTTGAGTGACATCCTATTCTTAATCCATAGCGTTTAATATGTCGGCCCACCCTTTGCAGCCATGATAGTTCAACTCTTCTGGGAAGATTGTCCACAAGGTTTAAAAGTGCCTTTATAGGAATTCTTGACCATTCTTCCAGAAGTGCAATTTATGAGGTCAGACACTGACATTAGAAGAGAAGGCGTGGATCTATTCATCCCAAATGCAGGTTGAGGTTAGGACTCCAGTCAAACTATTCTATACCAAACTCACCCATCCATGTCTTTATGGAACTTGCTATTAGCACAGCTGTCAGCACTAGCAAGCAGTCTGATACCCAGAGAGGACCCCCATGTTTGATTGCTGTGCTTTGAAAAGCTCACTCTAAATACTGTCCAGCAACAACCAAAATTACCAACATTCTTCCAGAGATAAGTGCACAGTTGCAGCATGCACCAGCTGTTTAGAACAAATGCTGCATGAAAGTAGTATGAAAATGCTGCAGAAGGGAGCAACAGTATTCCAGATATTTTTCAGCTTTCTTAGTGGACTAAATCTGGATTGTGGTCATACATTGGTTTGGTATGTATAACTTGCGAACATCAACAATGTAAACAAAAGACTTCCACATTACCATCACTTGTTAAAAATGTATCTGTAGTTGTGAAATTGAGTTTGTGTATTATAGGTATATCTATAGTTTTATATAGTCTTTGTTCTGTATGTTTATTTATAGGTACAAGTTTATATGAGTTGGGATGCTGTACATACCTTGGCCTCCCATTCCATTCCTGCTACAGAGATGCCCAGGAGAATGATTATTGTGATGGTGCCAATGATTCGGATATCATTGAGTTGATCTGTCATGACGGCATCGTTATACTGAGATAAAATACAAGTTGGTAAATAGAACGATAATGATCTGCAAACGGAGCTCTTTGATAGGTACTTCTCTCTCTCAATCAGGGTTCTAGCCAGAAAAAAAATAAATAAATAAATTTCAGCCCGGCGTGCCTGTGTGTTGGGGAAGTGTGTTATCCTTATGAGTCTACAAAGACAAACTCCTGGGATTTTATGCTTTATAGTAAGCATAAATTTGTCCTTTGAGCTCCCTTTTTCCTCTGCTTCCCCCTTGTTTTAATGCTATTTTTTCACTCAACGAAAACTGTGAACGAAACTGGCTGTGCCCGGTGGTAGATTGCAAATTGTGGTGAAATAATACTATAGTGCAGTGATCTAGCGCTCGGGTGTCAAAATCCCAGCCCGTGGGCCACTTCTGACACTTCACCCTCTTAATTGGAGGGGAAAGCGAAATGTCAAAAAAATCAACTTAACTGTATGATATTTCTGACATCAATTCGCGGACCGGAAGTAGGGGTCGGGAGTTTGACACTCCTGATCTAGCAATAGGAAAAAAGGAAAAAAAACAAAAAATAATAAATCAGTCTGGTATTGGCAACGGGGTGGTGTGGTGTGCACGGAGTATGCACGGAGTGTGCGGGGTGCGCGTCCGCTTGCTAATTGCAGAGCTAGAATAGTGATAGAACAGTTTCGACAGTGAAAGACCACCTCAGCATGGTACAGTGCTGGGCAATCAACCGCTGGCTAGAACCCTGCTCAATGACGCCAGGATAGCGTATTCCTGCTGATCAGTGATCAGCACTAATTCTCAACTGTTTAAATGCAATATGAGGACTTACGATTAGAATTTCCACCACAGTCTCAGCAAAGCCCACCACATACATGGCTACAGCGACTGCATTGGCAAAGGCAAAGATGAGACCAATAGAACCTCCAAACTCTGGGCCCAGGCTCCTTGAAATCAGGTAATATGCTCCTCCTGAAAATAAAAGGCAATCATAGTGAAAGTGCACAGTCGTGCAAATTTGGACCAATTCAACAGCATGGAGTCTCATTTCTTTAACTGAATGAGTGTGTACATGTACAAAGATGAACAGTCACTTCCAAAGTGACCCAAACTCTCAGTAAGACCTAACTGACTTGATTTGGACATTGCATTCTACAAAGTTCATGGCTGCAGTCTCTGTGAGAAAAGAAAAGCTATACAAATGCACGGGGGAAAAGTGGCCTTTCCACCAACATGCTTCATTACGTTGGGGATGGATCTGTTTCTGAAGTTATAGCTCATTCTGAAAAATGGTTATGAATTCAACCAATTATCAGGGGAAAAAATCCCATCAATATGAGCCTAACATGAATAGATACCGTTGAACTGTTATGGGACTTGATTTATGTTGAAATTCAATCTCCCCAGTACACTATCCTAGTAGAGCAACTGGCATCCTTCTGTCATCTCCCTTTAAAGGTACAGTGATCCCTCACCTATCACAGGTGTTACATTCCATAGACCCCCGCAATAGGTGAAAATCCACGAAATTGTGCCGTTACATTTAGTATATATTTCATTATTTATTTATTTATTATTTATATATTTTAAGGCTTTATAAACCGTTCCCAACCTCCTATAAACCTTTCCCACTCTCTTACTACAACTTGAGTTGTATAAATAAATAAATTCTGCAATACAGTGAAGCCATAATAAGTGAACCACAATACAGCGAGGGGCAACTGTACTACTAAGAGATACCATTTTGTGAGAAAAAGAGGTCAAAATAACATCCAAGTTGTGCCCACCCAGCAGTGTGAGCTTAAGGTGATGGAAATCTACATCATGCAAATCTCTTGTGAAATGAGAGTGACAATTTGATAGCTATGATTATGACAAGTACAATATATTGCCAAAAGTATTTGCTTGTCTGCCTTCAGATTCATTCATTCAACTTGAGTGACATCCCATTCTTAATCCATAGGGTCTAACATGATGTAGCTGCAAAGGGTGGGCCAACATCAGCTTCAGCTATTCTCAGGAGGTTTTCCACAATGGTTTAGGAGTGCGTTTGTGGGAATTTTTGACCATTCTTCCAGAAGCACATTTGTGAGGTCAGACATTGATGTTGGACGAGAAGGCCTAGCTCGTCCACCTGTGTTCTAATTCCAAAGGTGTTTATTGGGTTGAGGTCAAGACTCTGAGCAGGCCAGTCACTTTCTTCCCCACTAAACTGGCTCATCCATGTCTATATAGTCCTGCTTTGTGCACTGGTCCTCATTCATGTTAGAACAGGAAGGAGCCATCCCCAAACTGTTCCCACAAATTTGGAAGCATGAAATTGTTCAAAATGTCTTGGTATGCTGAAGCAATAACAGTTACTTTCACTAGAACTAAGGGGCTGAACCCAACTCCTAAAAAACAGCCCCACACCATAATCCCCCCTCCACCAAACTTTACAATTGGCACAGCACAGTCAGACAAGTAATGTTCTCCTAGCAACCACCAAACCCAGACTCATCCATGGGATTCCCAGATGAAGAAGTGTGATTCATCACTACAGAGAACACATCTCCATTGAGCTATAATCCCGTGGCAGCGTGCTTTACATCACTGCATCCGACACTTTGCATGAAGTTGGGAGGTCAGTAGCAACTCACTGCAGAAAGTTGCCGACCTCTGTGCACTATGCACTTCAGCATCCGCTGACCCCGCTGTCATTTTACATGGCCTATCATTTTGTGACTGAGCTGCTGTTGCTTCCACTTTGTTATAATACCACAAACAGTCGACTGTGGAATGTTTAGTAGGGAGGAAATTTCATGACTGAACTTTGTGCACAGGTGGCATCCTATCACAGTACCACGCTGGAATTCATTGAGCTCTTGAGAGCGATCCATTCTTTCACAAGTGTCTGCAGAAGCAGTCTGCACACCTAGGTGCTTGTTTTTATACATGGAACAGCTGAATTCAATAATTTGGGTGGGTGAGTGAATACTTTTGGTAATTAGTATATCATTTAATATGCAAAACTGCTTTTTATTGATAAGACACACCTCCAGTATTATAAAAGCCCCCCCCCCCAAAAAAAAGACTAAGACACTATGCAAATTATAAAAGAATTTGCAAATCAGTTTAACTTTGCACTGGCTACTTTATTAGGTACACCTGGTCAACGGCTCATTAATGCAGGTTTGCCGGGGGCAATGAGAGACCCACTGCAAGGAGTCCACAGGGACAGTGACTAGTGGTCTTTAACCTAGCCATTAAAAATGATCAAAAAGAACGACATCAACCATAAATGGACTGGTACTTATATAGCCCTTCTCTACTCTATATGATTACCCATTCATGCACACATTCTAATCACTTTTAACCTTACAGTCACATCACACTCAGATGTATGCCTTGAGAGCAACTCAGGGTTCAATACTTGCCCAAGGATACTTCGACACAGACTCGAGACGCTGGAGATCAAATGACTGACCTTCATTAATACACAACCCACTCTACTTCCTAAGCCACAGTTACCCAAACCATAATTAAAAATTTTATTGTGCAAAATTATTTGGCTGCACAATAAAATTCCTAGCAGCAGCAATCAGCAGCAATCAGCAATCGGCTCCCATCAGGCCGGCGTTACCGCTGCCTGAGGGCTAAGACTGAAAGGTTGAAGAAGAGTTTTTACCCACAAGCCATCCGTCTGCTCAACTCTGAGCCCTAACTGGACCATTATTGCACAATGTAAATATTATAATTTATAATCTATAATTCCACGTAAAAGTGTGTATAGTGTATAGTATATAGAGTATAGTGTATAGTGTGAATTACTTTTTTTATTTTTATTCTTCTTATTTATATGTGTGTGTATATATGGTTGCAGGTACAAAATACATTTCACTGTGCATTGTACTGTGTATAACTGTGCATGTGACAAATAAACACTATCTTAATCTTATATAATTTTGGAGAAGAAAATTAAGCATACCTCCCCTTACAAATCCATTGGTGGCGATGGCAGAGGTGGAGAGGCCGGTGATGGTTGTCACTACAGTGGCCATGGCGATGATGACACAGGTAAGAACTGCAGAAGATAACAGATCATGAACTCCACAAAAACTTGAATAATCAAAAGAATGTGTAACACTTAACAGTTTTCTAGCAGCCCTTCCAATCACTCTCAGGTCGCTGTAAAAAATGACAGCACGAGCCTGTGCAGTCGTGTCTGCCACATGTGTCACTCTGTGGTGATATTTCACATCAAAGTGGAAAACTATCAACAAGTGCCTGAGGGTTAGGATCAGGGGACTTAGCTATGTGAACTGATAAATGTCAATAAATACAGGCCCTGAGACACACATGCCTTGTGAAGTTTTCTGGAAAGTTATATTTACCCAAATAACAAAAAAGCTCTTTTGTAATTTGTGACATTATCAACAGAAAAGTCAGATCCAAGCACCTGAAATTATAAGAACCACAGAGGGAACTTAGTTTAAAACACTGAAATCCCAGAGTATATGCAGCACTCTTTAACAGCTGGTTGCTGTACTGCATTTTGTCGTGATTTTGATGAGGTCATGTTATCGATGGTAAATGGTAAATGGACTAGTTCTTATATAGCGCTTTTCTACTCAGTATGAGCACTCAAAGCGCTTATACAACCTGTGCATTCACCCATGCACTCCCATTCATACAAGCACTTCCATTTTTATGAAGCTAAGTGCTTTTTTAATTAACTAACATTCACACGCATTCATACTCCGACAGAACGGTCGGAGAGCAACTTGGGGTTAAGTATCTTGCCCAAGGATACATTGGCATGTAGCCTGGAGTAGCCAGGATTCGAACCGCTGACCTTCCGGTCAGTAGGTGACCTGCTCTACCTACTGAGCTACAGCCACCCCTGGTGATGTTTTATTGAATGAAGCTGTTCCTCAAAAAGAACAGCCTAGCAAACCGATATTTTGCTCTTAACAGATTTAGATCAAGCCCTCTCCTGTGTTTTTCACGGTTTCTCAAAGTGCCTACCCCACAGTAGGTGTTTTATTTTTCTTCAGAAAATGGCCTGAAAAGAAACCAGTCATCTGTGTGTTTATCAGCCAGATTATGCAAAATCTGGTGGAGAGGTGAAGCAAAGGAACAAGAAGTCATTGATACAAATCAGGGGTGCCTATCAAATTCCCAAATGGCTGTGCTCCGTGCTTCCTGCTGCTTGTAAATGAAATGTGAAAACCAACTGAAAATGCTTATATGGATGCAAACTGATTCCATATAAACCATTTTAAAAATGGTCTTAAAAATGATCTAATACTGACATGGCCTTGATCTAGCCCAAGCAGTCCCATCAGGCCCGAGAGGAAACAATGTCTAAAGGAGCAGCGTGCTGTTCACTGATATTTGATGATCTCATAACAGAAAAGAATGGCGTGAACCAGCTCCTTGCACTTCAGGATGACTAATCTAGAACAAAAATGAGGTAACTTTGTTTTTTTTTAAAGGAATAGGAAAGCCTACACCATCCCGTCTTTCCTGTGTAGCAGACCAACATTTACTTTTGACAGCTGGGAAACACCAAGTTAAAAACTGTTTTTGTCACGGCTTTCTACTTACCAATTCCAGCCTGACCGACAATCCAACTCATACGGATGAAGAGCATCACACCCCAAATGTTCAACATGCAGCGCACCTACAGAGAGGAAGGAAGTTTTTATCTAGTTAGCAGTAGGGTTTCTATGCCAATATGTTGAGTTTGGTGTACTTCAAACAACTGCATTTCAAACTGAGCAGATCATATTCAGGTTGGTGCTAACTAATGTCACTGCAGTAGCTGTTGTTTGACATTAGTTAGAGATATTATTAGTTATTATAGTAACATTAGGTATTAAAGTAACCAAAAAAAAAATGTGAAAACAAAGTAATATCATATGGCAACACTGGCTTCAGGTTAGATTATGAACTAATGCGCATGTGGTGTGTAAGGTCACTGGTTTGTAAGCTTGCTGAGCTTTGAATTACAATAATCCCAAGGGCAGAGAGCTGGTGTTTGATTTCATTTTTGTTTTAACACACGGCCAGAATAACAAGAAGAATTCAATTACATTTATACAGCACCAAATCACGACAAACAGTTGCCTCAAGGCACTTTAAATTGTAAGGGAAAGGCAATAATAAAGAGAAAACCCCAACAATCAGACTACCTCTTTCAGCAAGCACTTGGCAACAGTGGGAAGGAAAAACTCCCTTTTAACAGGAAGAAACCTTCTCTAGAACCAGGTTGGGAATGAGGGGAGTGGAGACATGACAAAAGACACACTGTGGAAGAAAGCCAGAGATTAAAAATAACTAATGATTAAATGCAAAGTACACAGAGAGTGAGAATAGGTGAGTAAAAAAGAAAAAATAGCCTAGGCCCATTGCAACATAACTAAAGGAGGGTTCATGGTCACCTTATCCAGCCCTAACTATAAGCTTTATTAAAAAAAGAAAGTTTTAAGCCCAATCTTAAAAGTTGAGAGGGTGTCCCACATCAAACAAGCACAGGTTTCTGTTAACTGAATATTGTTTGTTATCTGCTCAGTTTTTGAACTCATAGAATTATATTTTATGACTTTATTTTACATTTATTGAAATACAAACAACACAGTTCTTGTTCATTTCTGTGTGTGAATATAACACTAGAACACTATGCAGGGGATTACTGCCTGTGTGCTGGCTGCGTGCTGTGTGACTTCACATATTGTATACAGAGTTGGCACTTTAAGTTAACCTACTTTTTACCCTTCAAGCAAAATCTCCTTTTAAACATTTAACTGTTCTCACCTTGAGTCTATAAGTAACGCCCTTCCACAGCAGGGATCAACTTAGAATCACATTAGAACCCAAGGTTTATATTACAGAGGAAGTAAGGCTTCCTCGTGTTAAAACAAAAGTAGGATGACAATATCCAGACACCTCAATTTTCCCTTCAGTGGTTAAAACTGCACAAACACATCCATGAATCATCTGGGCTAGTGACAGACAAAGTACAGAACAGAATGGAAACTATGCAGTATAGAAAACTAATGCCCTTATTGGCCTATAAGATATATAAGTATAAACATATGTTGTTCAATATGCACCAAAACAAAAACAGATTTTTTTTTTCTGTAGAATACAATGCAAACCAGCAGAAGAGCCTTTTTTTTTTAATCCACAACACATCAAACCTTGAAGAGATGGACTATAGTAGCAAAAGACCACACAGGGGCTTAGTTTGCAGCTAAGGACTGCAAACTAACCCCCCCGTTTACACGAGAACGTTTTCAGATTAAAACAGTAAAGTTTTGATGAGTTTCGGCCTCCCATTTATATGACAATGGCATGAAAACAGGTTTCAAAATGGAGCATTTTTGAAATGTTCCGGTCTCTGTTTCCATGTAAACAGGCGAAAATGCTACTTTTTGATAACGGGGTACTGGCACGTACGCACTATGGTTGCAACTCCTATATCCACACTGCCAACTTGTGGCCTGGCAATGGGAACTGCAGCGTTTTCAACATCTTGCGTGTCCGTGTAAACAGAGTTTTTGAAATGTTTCTCTTTGAATGTATTACGTTTCAAAAACAACAACAGTTTCCACTAAAAAAAGCTCTCGTGTAAATGGGGTCTAAGGCTACAATTTGCATAGGCTCACCAAAATTAGACAAAAGACTGGAAAATGGTGCATGATCTGATGAGTCCGAATTTCTGCTGCAATATTTAGATGGTAGGATCAGCATTTGGCATAAACAACAAAAGCATGGGTCTATTCTGCCTTGTACCAAGTGTTCATGCTGGTGATTTTAGAGGTGGAGAATATTTTCTTGGCACATTTTGGGCTCGTTAGTACCAATTGTGCATCCTTTAAATAGAAAAGCCTACCCAAGTTTTGTTGCTGACCGTGTCCATCCCTTTATGAAAGTACTGTTCCCATCTTTTCATGGCCACTTCCTGTAGGCTGTGTCATGTCACAAAGCTCAAACTTGTTTCTTGGATATAACAATTAATTTAGTGCACTCCAGTAAAATTAAGTTTTCAATCAAATGCACTTGATTAGAGAATTGTGCATAAACTAATGTCTGCAAACCCCAATGAACTGAAGCAACATTGTAAAGAGGGGGCCAAAATTGATCGCTACAGCATTATGCGAAAGACTAGAGCCATCCCTCACTTTATATTTTTTTAAGAAAAAGGAAATAGTTACAGCAATGTACTGAAATGTGTGTAAATCTGTAAGGCAAAAACAGACTTTGTACAATTCTAACAAGCTTGAAAGTCAATATTTGATATGACCAACATTACCCTAACACATTCTGAACCTTCTTGTCATTTCTTTAGGTAGTCTTTAGGAATAGTTCTCCAGGCTTCTTAAAGGACATTCCAAAGCTCTTTGGGTGTTGGCTGCCTTTAGTCTATTCTTAGTCAAGATGATCCCCTACTGCTTTCTGGGCTCTGGGGAGGCCTGTCCATGACTCATAGTGTTCCACTGTTTTTTCTATCCAGGTTTGCTTCTGTGTTTTTCTATCCATGCATGGCATGGCATGGCATTGGCACTATGTTTGTTTCAATATGTTGAAAAATTAAGCCACCAAACCATGCCAAAAATGTTAGATTTATATTCATCACTCCTTAAGACCTGCTGTCACTGATTTTCAGTCCAGTTCTTGTATAATGGATCAGCTGAAGGGCCAGATGCATCTCTCGGGTCCTGTGTCAAAGTCTTTCTGGATTTTTTTTTTCCATTATTTCTTAAACACACCACTTTCAGAAATTGTTCATCTACTGTAGATAGTTTTCTAGGCCTTCCACTTCTTTTTTGCTATATACTTTTCCAGTTTCCTCAACTATTTTAAGGGCACACTGCAGCATGCTTAGATAGATAGGTTTTCAGCTACAAGCTCTTTAGGAATCTGAAAGACCTTCAGAAAACATGGAGAACTCAAGACCACTTAAAAAAAATGACGACAAAGTCTGACCCCATGGAAGCAAAATGTAAAGAAATGTGGTGTGGCTGAAGATTTTTGCACAGTACTATATGTGAGAGACTGGTACTGGTAATCATGCAAACAATGATTACTGCAAAAAGTGGTTCTGGAAACTACTGAATCATGAGATATACCACCCCAGGACTGCATAGAGTCCTATGAAAGCTTTTCTGACATAACTATATATATAAATACTTAGCAAAGGTAAGGAAATTTGTGTTTGGCTCATTATTTGTTGTAACAATACTTGGACTGGCAATAAATTGTTGGAAAGCCAGTTTATTTCCCCTTAAATGGTACTTGTGGGCACACACATGCAATCCAATAAACTATACCAAGCAAGAGTCAAAATAAACCTTAGCTATTTGGCATTGGCAGTTTTTCTTACTCAACTCTGCAACTCAAGCCACCAATCCATTTTCCTTACAAATGTGGCACCATTTAAGGGGAAATAAACAGGCTTTCCAATGGTATAAGATTTATTGCCAAGAAATATTATTACAACAAAGAAACAACTGAGCAAACACAAATTTCCTTCCTTACTACTAAGTTTATATTCCTCAGTCTGTTAGTTACTTTGGCTAAAGAATAACAAAACTCTTGAAAAACAAGTTGTACACACAAGTAAAAACATAATGACTCCAAAGGAATAGAAAGGTGACTCACCAGCACCCCCTTGATCCAACCAAACTTGACCACTCCTTTTGATTCAGCTGCTTCTTTAGCAGCAGCCTCCTCAGCCGGTGTAAGTTCATCACCATTGGCAAAGCCATCCTCAAAGGGTTCCTAAGAAGGACAAAAAACAAAATCAAAGTCAAAATCAAGTAGAAGTCAACATATTCTAAAACTAAATACTGGAGCTGCATCACCAATTAACCTAGCATGTAGATACCCAGAGGAAACCCAGACAGGCACAGGAACAACATCCAAACTCCACACAGAAGCCCCAGCTTGGGTTTGAACCTGGAATCTTCTTGCTCTTCTAACTACTGCATAACCACTGCCTACTAACTGAGGAAACCAGGTTGTTTCTGATTCAATTCAAATGCATTGAGATTAGGATTAGTTTATTGTGTGTGTGTGTGTGTGTGTGTGTGTGTGTGTGTGTGTGTGTGTGGTGTGTGTGTGTGTGTGGAGGGGGGGAGGGGGGGGGCGGGGTTCCAAAAATCAATGCCACACTAGGGGTGTGTGATATATAGTCTACGATAATATCGTAATTCAAGTCAAGTTTATTTATAAGGCACATTTAAAACGATGACGTTGACCAAAGTGCTGCACAAGATCTATAACCCCAAGGACCATACTCAAATGAAAAAAATAAAAAATAAATAAATAAAAGTAACTCAGACATCGTAATTAAGACATTGCCAGCCTCGCAGTCTACCACCTTAATTTCTAGGGGAGGAGGATTTTTGCAATTTGCAGACTTTGTAAGAAAGCGGATAGCTCAACAACTAACCTGTTCCATTGTCAGCATATGAAAAGTTTCAGGAATTCGCTGTCCAAGACAAACTTAAATCAGCCAAGGTGTCTGGCAAAACACACACTCAGCAAACTTTAGCCACCCCCCCCCCCCCCGACCACGACTAGTTGGATAAAGAGGAAGATAATGGATGGATGTTAATATCCTTTAAGTTAAAGGATATTAACCTAGCCTATATTAATCTAGTCATACCTAGCATCATTCTCAGAGCTCACCTGTTTGGAGCCTCGGATAATACGCTGAAGCGATCTGCCAAAAAGCGGGTTTCTGATCAGATGGTGTGTAGTTTCTGTGACTTATTTTGCTATAATGTAGGGGGATCCCCTGGACAAGCCCCCCCCCCCCATTCTGTCAAGTTTTCTGTGTTGAGTGATTGCTTTTGAAAAACTGGCTTCCCAATAAATAGCACACCCACGATTTATACTACAAATCCCACTATGCACTGCTACAGCTGCCACGCAGGTCAAGACCTGTGCAGTAATCAGTTTTTCTGCATTGCCAATGACACACTGATCAGTGGTCAGTGGACAAAAACATCGATCAGCACTTTTTACAGTAACATTTAAGCTAGCCTGACCCCCAAAAATGACGAAACGAAAAGTGGACTTTGAAAACAGGTTTTTTTTGTTTCTGGACCTTTTGCTGATATCACATCACTGATTTTATTTGAAAAATTGCAAATTTTCACAAGCTTGAAATATTTCAAATTTTTCCTGATGTTATTTTTGAAGAAAAATAGAATCTTCTATTTGATATAATGTGTTGAGGAAAAAGTTCATGTATTCTGGCTATTTAAATTTATATTGCCGATTAAAACATTTTCAGTTTTAGATTGTTCAATAAATGTTAATCCTGTTTGGGTCACAACTTAGACTAAAGACTGTTCTGCTTAGCATTCTTCACTAAAAGTACTTTTTAGATTTAGATAAAGCTAAAACATGTGTAGAAACATAAAGTGAGATGCAATATAAGTAGAAAAGAATACAGTGATGTGCAAATTATTTAAACGTGATTTTTAAGTAAAAAAAAAGTAAATAAAGCACTGAAAAATTAAAACTGAGAAACTGTTTACAGTTCTGATCATTTGGAACACATAAAATCAAGCTGGGACAGCAGTGTGTTTCCCACTGCACTGCACAACACTCTGCAAGCAATTAGGAAATAAACAAACCAATTGCTATAATTTGGACAGAGAAATGTTTACATGTTCATGCTTGAAGTAATAGGAAGATAGCTACTCAACAGTTTGTGACCTCCTTTGTAAATTTTCATTTCATAATCTTCCAGATGTGTTCCATATGTTCCAACAGGTGTCAACCAGCCATTCCGGGATACTCTTCATGCCCAGTCAAGTTAGTTAGTTATGATGTTAATATACAGTTATATATATATATATATATATATATATATACAGTTATATATATATATATATATATATATATATATATATAATATTATTTATTTATGTATACACACACACTAGGGGTGGGACTCAATTAAAAAAATTAATCTAATTAATTAGGAGCTTATCGAAATTAATCACATTTTAATCACATTTAAATATTTAACATGATAAATATTAATTTAAGTTAGTTGATGAATGAATCAATATACATTAGCTTAAACTTCAAAATTTTGTTTATTTTCCCACCAGTCTACTACACAGACCAAAGGGTGGAAGTGCTCCTGTGATAAGCAACTCCTTGAATTAAAGTTAAGCATCATAATGGATAGTTTTATTCAACATTAATGTCTCACTTATATAGTTGGAAAATTTAATCATTAGCTCAGCTGTATTCTTTGATGTTGAAATGTGTTAAGCTTGTTTAACAGCTTATTTTTGAATTAAAGATTAAAATTAACCACAAAAGTAGAAAAGTTCGTTCTCTGTTTAACAGCTGCTTTTAACCACAGCTGTGCTTTGCACTCACGGTTGTAGGCAACATGAGCAGAGGTGAGGGCAGGGGTGACGCTGATATGAAGGCTAGCCACTCACTTCCGGCCTTTGCGGTTTTCGTTTGTACTGCATTTATTGCTTTGTAATGACCTCAAGTTAGAACAAACAATATGTGCAAGCCAGTCCTCTCTGCACTTATTCTGAAGTTTCACAGTATCATAGTACTTAAAGGGGTGTCAGACAAAAATAAGTGCAATAGTATAGCTTCAGGACAGCTTTGTCAAGCTCTACAACAGTTAAATAAAAGCAATAATTTTCATGGCATATCACTACATGATAGTTGAGAGACTGCAATGCCCATGACAAGTTGTGACATTATGAGGGCTCGAATGAAAACCTGTCAACTGTTCCTCCTGGAAAGCAAAATACATTTAATCTCCGTTTTTGTTGTGTTTTTTCTCCAAGAACCGTGGATCTGTTTGGCAGATGTCAAGACATTATGTAATTCAGTACTCTAAAGCTACTCACTCAACCAGTGTAGGGCTGTGCTATATCAAATGGCCCCCCAATAATGCAAGTATAAAATTTCTGTGATATAAAACTATCATTGGTATAGCAACACCATGCCAAATATCCCTATGCGCACAATGACACAAGCCCAGGCATATCTGAGAGCAATCGTCCGTGTCAACTTCTGGATGATGGTTTAGTACCTAAAAAGGAAGATTCAACAACTTTCAACAAGCACAGTGTTGCTAAATACTGTAAACAGTGATCCTCACCTATTGCGGGGGGTTACGTTCCAGAGACCCACGCAATAGGTGGTAATCCCTTCCTATACTCCTAGAAAACCTTTCCCACTCTCTTACTACAACTAAATGATGAAGATGATGAACTACGTAGCCATTTCCGCTAAAGGCGTAACTTAAATCTTCGTCTGAGTGCCGACACAGTGATGGAGTGTTACACAAAACCCTATATCCTGCAATCAGTGATGTCAGTAACACGTTACTTAATGTGTTACTGACATCACTGATTGCATTACTTAGTAACACGTTACTCTAATCCGACTACTTTTTTCGGTAACGAGTAATTAACACATTACTATTTGCAGTCCAGTAATCACGTTAAAGTTTACTATCCAAGTCCTGTGCATAATATTTTTGTCATTTCCTCTGCAAAAAGATTATTTTTTGCTTTCTCAAAAGATGGGAGAAGTTCGACTCTTCTTGCATCTCGGGGAGTGACATCTCACTGATGTGACAATTAAGTCCCATTTGCAGCATGAGGACAATAATAGCACACAGCAACACACAAACGTAAACAATGGAGGGAGGAGAGAGAGGTGCATTTTCTAGCTGGAAATACAGGCACTATTGTCAGTTTGTGTCAGCTAAAGTTGACAATATCAAGGTTAGTTGTGCACTCTGTGCTGGCAACAAAGTGCTATCAAGTTTCAAAAACACTGCGTCAAATTTGAAGAAACATTTGAAGTCCCAGCACGGTGCAGTCACACTTATAGAGCGAGTCCCAGCAGGTGGTGCAAAGCAGAGCTGCACCTAATGCAGGAGGCCCCCAACACCCAAACAACAAAAGCTGGACTTCGGTACAAAACCAGTAAGTGAAGGAGAGCTGAAGAAGTTGGTCAGGCAGTATGCAGTAGAGGAAATGCTGCCCTTAAACACGGATGACTCGCCCTCGTTCGTGGTTGTCATTTTTATGTTGATAGGGTGGAGGGTGTTGCTGGTGTTGTGCCATAAAGTGATTCCGATGTTTCTATGTGCTTTTATGTTTAATATCTTTGTTATATTGGAGTGCAGTCAGCATGATTTATAAAGGGCTTATATATAAAATGAATAAATAACCTGTTTTTTCAAGAATCTTTAGGAATCTGTGTTATGTACCTACATTATAATTAATCCAGTGCTTTTGATCACTTAAATATCTTTACAGAATTGTAATGTTATATTTGTTGTGATTTCTGCAGCCTTCTGAGAAAGATTTTTAACGTCAATGACAGTTTTACCTTGATAAAAAAAAAAAAACGAATATATAAAAGTTATGTTGCCAAAAACTGATTGCAGCTTCTACCTTGTGACAGAAATTATGTTTCTCATTCTCAAAAGGACTTGATATCATTCATGAAAGATATGTTTGACATATATTTCACAGATTATAGGTCAACAAGTCATTTTAAAAGCAGTTTAAAATACAAGCAATCATTTTTTGGCAAATAAAGGAAATTGCTTTTTTGGCAGACGAGCACTTTTGTCGGATTTCCATTAATATCTACTCAGCAACGGGTCGACTTGACTCAGCACAGTCGTGTTGTGTTTCCATTGCAATTGAGGACCACCTCAATGTGGGTGGAGTCAATATAGCAGAGCAGGCAGTAGTGTAATCTTCACGTAATCTGTATGCGGCTCAAAAACACAACACACAATGGATGAGATAAGAGGCAAAGCTAACAGTTAATGCCAGTTTAATATCATCATCATGCGTAAGTCCCCTGTACAATGTTTAATGGATGATGGTTATCATTGTTAGGTATTACACTATACTGCCGAACATGTCATAATTGTCTCAATGTACTTCAAAAGTGCCGCCATTCGCATACTTCTGGCAACAATTACCATAAGTGCAGTTTCTCAGCTTTCAGTAACTTAATTTTTTGGATAGGACAAACGGTTGCATAATTACGGTAATTCCAAGTTCCTTTGATCAGCCGCCTTAGCGCTAACCACCTGTTCAGGGCTATTAGGGGCAGTATAGGTTATAATATGTATGCTGTGGGTGTGTTTCAGATGGCTCTCTTGCTGCAAATCTACCCCTGCAAACTGTCGGTCTGGGCATTTAATCAGTGCTTTGCGTGCCTCCATTTTCTTGCTGTCGGGTTTTAAAAATGGCGCAATTGATTCTGGTGAAGGAGTTGCTCTCATGACTTAACTAGTGACGACACTCCCTGGCCAATCTGTGGCTTCCTATTCTTCCGCGTCACATTTTCGGATCGCCTCAGATCACTTGGAACACCAGCTGAGTGAGTACTAAAAAAGTACCTGGTACCAGGTACTAATGGAAACACCTTCAAACCGCGCCAAGTCGAGTTGAGCCGCGCTGAGTAGATAATAATGGAAATGCGGCTTTTTTGGCACAACACCGGCCACTGTTGAATACAACTAATAAAGTAACGTGTAATCTAAATTTGTTACTTTACTGATTACTTAATTTTAGAAGTAATCAGATTACTTTTCAAGGTAACTATGCCATCACTG
Organism: Archocentrus centrarchus; assembly: GCF_007364275.1. NCBI lineage: Eukaryota > Metazoa > Chordata > Actinopteri > Cichliformes > Cichlidae > Archocentrus > Archocentrus centrarchus. Next base: position 184,490 of record NW_022060259.1, read on the forward strand.
TCCACAATATAGTGAAAACTTTGCGAAACTGCATTAGTAATATTTTTTTTTTTTAAATACATTATACAGTGAAACCTGCTAAAGGTGGGATCAACAAACTTCTTTCATCAGTTGAGTCAAAAAAACAAACAAACAAAGAAAAAACCCAAGCACAACCAGGCTACGAAGGAGGAAATACTAGCAGATGGTGATGTATAACCTAAATGTAATCAAATGATTCAACCAAGGATTGCTAGCTGGACTCGCTGATTCAGTCCATATGACATGAACAGCAAAGAGTAATTGGAAATTACTGATGCAGTTAGATGGTGAAAAAGCAAGGACTTAAGCAACTGGTTAAAAAAAGTCTTAATCAAGATACGATATCCCAGGTAGAAAATATTTTTCAGTCTTAATATACAACACTATTGCACATGCTCCTGAAGAGTTACAAGCAGAGCAATAAACAATAAAAATAAATTGTAGGAGGTAGTCTAAGTCTGGTTCCAAACAAAATCCAGAATGGTTAGTTTATAGCGTGAACCTCGATCCGACTCAGCTAATCACCTTCCCGTAGCCATGTACACTGCTCAAAAAAATAAAGGGAACAATCAAATAACATGTCCTAGATATGAATGAATGAAATATTATCATTGAATACTTTGTTCTGTAAAAAGCTGAATGTGCTGACAACAAAATCACACAAAAATCATCAATGGAAATCAAATTTTTTAACCAACGGAGGCCTGGATTTGGTGTCACACACAAAATTAAAGTGGAAAAACACACAACAGGCTGATCCAACTTTGATGTAATGTCCTTAAAACAAGTCAAAATGAGGCTCAGTATTGTGTGTGGCCTCCACGTGCCTGTATGACCTCCCTACAACGCCTGGGCATGCTCCTGATGAGGTGGCGGATGGTCTCCTGAGGAATCTCCTTCCAGACCTGGACTAAAGCATCCACCAACTCCTGGACAGTCTGTGGTGCAACATGACGTTGGTAGATGGAGCGAGACATGATGTCCCAGATGTGCTCAATCGGATTCAGGTCTGGGGAACAGGCGGACCAGTCCATAGCTTCAATGCCTTCATCTTGCAGTAACTGCTGACACACTCCAGCCACATGAGGTCTAGCATTGTCCCGCATTAGGAGGAACCCAGGGCCAACCGCACCAGCATATGGTCTCACAAGGGGTCTGAGGATCTCATCTCGGTACCTAATGGCAGTCATGCTACCTCTGGCGAGCACATGGAGGGCTGTGCGGCCCTCCAAAGAAATGCCACCCCACACCATTACTGACCCACTGCCAAACCAGTCATGCTGAAGGACTGGTGGTCGCACAACTGATTCATATATGAACCTCACTGCCCCCTTCATTGAGACAATACTGCACTACATGTACCCTCAGTCCCCCTTGGAGCATAAGCAGACCACAACTGAGTGTAGGGCTGTTGATTATTTTAGTAATCAAGTATTCTATCAAATTATCGAGTAATCAAATAAGAAATACTTTCTTATTACTGATAAATAAATATACAAAGGAAAAAAAAAAACAGGTCTGCTCACTGGTTTCCATTTTAGAAATTGCAGTATTTTAATAATTTAACTGAATACAACATCTGTTAAAAAAAAAAAAAAAAAAGAAAGAGAAAAAAAAAAAGACTAAACTAAACCCTTTCAATGTATCTATGTGCCACATTGAAATCAAATAAAAATAAAATTTGTTAAATGTAAAAATAAATAATCACAAGTACAATAATTCAAATACAATAAGGTATACTAAGGCATTAAAAAAAAGTCTTCACTGTCTTAGCAAAGCTGACATCCATCATGAACAACCCCCATCACCCTCTGCATGAGACCGTGGGTGAGCTGAGCAGCTCCTTCAGTCAGAGACTGAAACATCCTCGCTGCAGGAAGGAGCGCTTTCGCAGGTCATTCATCCCAACAGCAGTTAGACTGTACAACACTTCATAATGTCTTGAGTCACTTGGACACTTTACCTCCTCTGCCATCACTTTAACCTTACAGTCCAGATACATTTTATTTATTACACTCACCCATATAATGCATACCGTGTATGCTGTGTACCTTACCGGCTACAAATGTATATAATACTTTGATATCTGCATATAGTGTTTTGATGTGTGTGTATATGTGTGTATATGTACATGTGCGTATTGACTATATATTTTCTGTATATAGTGCTTATGTATATGTGTATAGTGTTTTTCTATTTTATTTTATTTTATTCTATTCTATTTTTAGTTTTCTGTACTGAGCTGCTGTAATGCGCAAATTTCCCCGTCGTGGGATCATTAAAGTTTTATCTTATCTTATCTTTAAGTTATGGCAGTGTTTTATCTTCTCTAGTGAATGAGTCAGTATGTATATCTGTAAGCCTTTAAAGGAGTACCAAGCAAGCATATCAACATTTTCAGAAGTGGGGTTTTCCCTGTGCTTTGATGCAAAAAAACTGATATGCTCATGGTGTACATGCTAAAAAAAATTTTTTTTTAAATTAAAAAAAAAAATCTTAAAGAATGTTAATAATAATTCAGTGTCCAACACATTGAACAGATTGGTCATGTTTCCAGATGGTTAATTACCAGATGGTGTCAATTACAGTGTGGTCATGTCCTGGTGTTTTACATGTGGTGCAACAAATAAAATGCTGGGACCTTGTTTCCTCCTGGGTCCTTGCTCTTTGTGGTCAGCTTTTTTTCAGGTGCGAAAATATTTGTTTCTCTAGATTTTCCACTCCTCTGTTCATTCCCTCACGTCCATTCTGTTTCAGATTCAGCAGTCTCCCTCCAGGAATTTGCTGACATTTATGAGTCCTTATATTGATGCTATTATTATTATTATTCCTTATATTAGGATGATGATTGTTGTTCTCCCACTGATATAAAAATTGCAGTGAGAAAGTAGACAGAAATGCAGGGGTGGAATTGACCGCGCTGAACAGGTCAGTCACACTTGTTGAGGGCTCCGCTGACCTGATGTGTAGTTACTTTTCTCGGGAGGTGTACATCAAGTTATGACATAGGTTACGGCGTAGATTTCCCACTCAGTAATTAACACATAATGCACCTTGCACCATTATAAGTTATGTTGTAGGCCCTGCAAAGACTCAGCGCTGAAGCACAGATCAGGCCTCAAGTGTAATGTGACAAAATAATTTTATTTATTTATTTTTTTTTGCCAAATACACTGTTTTTGTGATTGTTTGAATCCAAAATCGAAATTGAACTTTGATTAACTGCACAGCCCTAGTAGGGATTGGCCATAATGCTGCATTCATATGTTATATATATTTTCAGAGGGTACTTCAAATAGTCTTGATAAAGACCCAGGGTCCAGGTTTCCAGCTTAACCATGATTTTCTCTTACTGGTTAGCTGCTTTGGCATTCAATGTGCCAGTTGTTCTTGGGGCTTAGCATGGGGCCCTAGCCTGGGAGTGCTTACTGGATGCATGCCCTGGCCATGATTCACACCCCCAAGCTGTTCCAAAGACGGTAGTGTTGCCACTACACTACACACAAAAAACCTGAAGGAACACTTTCAAATCAGAGTATAGCATCAAGTCAGATGCTGACTTGGTCAGTTAAGTAGTAGAGAGGCTGTTAATCAATTTCAGCTGCTTTGGTGTTAGTGAAATTAACAACATGTGCACTAGAGGGCTAACAATGAGGCCATTGACATTTTTCCCTCCTCTTTAGCATTTTTTTTTCTCTTGTCTCTAGTTCTGCATTTGAGTATGGTCAGTGTCACTACTGGTGGCATGAGCTGATATATTGAATCCTACAGAAGTTGCACAGGTAGTCCAACTCCTCCAAATCTTACAAACATGGTGTCAAACCAGATTCTTACTCTGGATGGCATTACTTTGGCCTCCAGTAACACTGAGAAATATTGGAGTCATTTCTGACCAGGATATGTCCTTCAACGCACATGTTAAACAAATATGTAGGACTGCTTTTTTTTGCATTTGTGCAATATTTCTAAAATTAGAAGCATCCTTTCTCAGAGTGATGCTGAAAAGCTAATTTATGCATTTATTACTTCTAGGCTCAACTATTGTAATTCATTATTATCAGGCTGTCCTAAAAGCTCCCTGAAAAGCCTTCAGCTGATCCAAAATGCTGCAGCTAGAGTACTGACAGGGACTAGAAAGAGAGAGCAGATTTCTCCCATATTGGCTTCTCTTCATTGGCTCCCTGTTAAATCTAGAACAGAATATAAAATCCTTCTCCTCACATACAAGGTCTTGAATAATCAGGCCCCATCTTATCTCAAAGACCTCATAGTACCAAATCACCCCAATAGAGCACTTTGCTCTCAGACTGCTGGCTTACTTGTGGTTCCTAGGATACTTAAGAGTAGAATGGGAGGCAGAGCCTTCAGCTTTCAGGCCCCTCTTCTGTGGAACCAGCTCCCAGCTTGGATTCAAGAGACAGACACCCTCTCTATTTTTAAGATTAAAAAATGGAAAGTTTTCAACCTAATCAAGCTTATAGTTAGGGCTGGATCAGGTGACCCTGAACTGCCCCTTAGTTATGCTGCTATAGGCCTAGGCTGCTGGGTTCCCATAATGCACAGTTTCTTTTCATTCACCTTATTTACTTTGTTTATACTACACTCTGTATTTAATCATTAATTATTATTAATCTCTGGCTCTCTTCCACAGCATGTCTTTTGTCCTGTCTTTCTCCCCTCAGCCCCAAACCGGTCTCAGCAGATGACTGCCCCTCCCTGAGCCTGGTTCTGCTGGAGGTTTCTTCCTGTTAAAAGGGAGTTTTTCCTTCCCACTGTCGCCAAGTGCTGCTCATAGGGGGTCGTTTTGACTGTCTGGTTTTCTCTGTATTATTGTAGGGTCTTTACCCACAATACAAAGCGCCTTAAGGCAACTGTTGTGATTTGGCGCTATCTAAATAAAATTGAATTGAACTCCTCCAGGATGGCACATCAATACATGCCATTGCCTGAAGGTATCTGATGAAATTTTTATCCCAAATATGTTATGTGAACCATTATCATCTGCTCAATACATTTTTTTAATTAAATTAAACTTTTCTTTCTGACATTATTAATTTACATATGCACCAGACATGACTGCATCCAGTGATTTATTTTTTTATTATTAATGTTTGCACAAAACATCTTCAGTGGAGAGGCTCTGTTAACACTGGATGTATACATAGGTGTTATAAATTATAATTATTGTGGATGCATGCAATAGCTTTGCACCCAAGTGTGAAACAACTGGGATGAGAACCAGCACCAACAAGTCTGAGGTCAAGGTTCTCCGCCTCAGACTTGCAACTGCCCCTCTGGGTTGGAGGAGAGAGTCTGCCTCAAGCAAGGAGTTCAAATATCTTGGGATCTTATTCACGAGTGATGGGAAGGTGGCAACATGTCACCAGTAATGCAGGCATTGTACCAGCCTGTTGTTCTGGAGAAAGATTTGAGCAGAAAGTGCAGTCCAACATTCAGCTATGGTCATGAACTGGGGATAATGACCGAAAGAGTACGAATAGAAGCAGTGGAAAACTGTACATCTCATCTGGTGTGAGAACACCTCAGGAATCCCTAAGAGGAACTGAAAAGTATGACTTAGGGGAAAGACATGTAGAATAGCCTGCTGCCACCACAACCTGACTCTTATTATGCAGGAAATAAGGAACAAGGAAATGGATATTAATGTTAAGGAAATCTGCTGTTTCAAGTGTCTGAAAGAGAAAAATAAATAATTAAAAATATATATTAAAAAAAAAAAAGAAGAAAATCAAATATATTATTTTTAAATGACCAAATATCTGTACCACTATCAGTCTGATAAAACCTCTAAAAATCCTATAAATAAGAAAAGACAAAAAAGAATTTATTGTTACTCTTTAAATATGTTTTTCCTATCTTACATGAGGAGTTAAAGTGGAAAAATTAATGTCCGTGTGCTGAGTAATACCAGTGGAAACTAGAGGAGAAGCTAGAAAGTGAGATCACATGCTGTGTATTAGGACAGTATGCTGTGGAGTTTACATGCTGGCTCTGTGTTAGGAACAAATTTAATAATTCCCTTGCTTTTAAATTCAGCTCCCCATTCTACTTGTGCAAAACAGCACAGAGAACACAGAATGGAACACAGCGCAGAATGGGTTAGTGAACATTTTCTACATGGCCGAAGGAACACAAAGGCTGGCTCTGCACAACAACGACAAAGCATCAAGAGCTTTGGACATCAGTGAATACTGTATTACAATTTGCCACAGATGGTAGTTACAAAATAAATAAATAAATACATACATAAATAAATAATTCTGCAATTCAATTTTGAGAAAGCTAACCCTGGAGAAGAACAGGTCAGTAAAGTTAAAAAAAACAAAAAAACAAAAACAACTTGAGTGAAACTTGAGAGGGCAGACAGGAGAGATTGTCATTTCCATAAAACACTGGCATGTACAGCTGATTACATAATAAGCATACATTTACGGGGAGTGATGCAACACTTTTTATTTTAAAAAATAAAATGAAATAAAAGAGAACAGAACACAGTAAGGTTCCTGTTTGTGTCACTGCAGCTTGAACAAAAAGCTTTCTGAATCACAATCCACATTTCAGGAAAACAAACAAACAAAAAAAAACACAAATTTGCTTCCATTGTACTGGATCATGTAAGAGCACTGCTGAATTAAGAACTTGTGCTGCATGTAGTAGTTTGAACCAGTTTACAGTCGAAACCAGATGACATAGGATTACCTTTCACAGGAATTACCTAATATTTTTTTTTAACATATTTGGCCATTCTAACATTTTGAAAACAGAATCTGCTGACCTTACACACCAGGCACGTAAATTACTGATCTGACCAATCAGAGCGCTGCAGTAAAATCATATCATTTTACCTCAGACACACAGCTACACGCTGCTCTGGTTCAATCAGCTCTCTGAAATTGCTTGTCTGCCTCCTCAGATGTGGTCCCAACTCTGCCAACAAGAGCTCAAACTTCAACTCCGGGATCAAATCATGAAACTCTGCCTGCCGCTGCTTTCTCGTAAGAGTTGGATGAACCTAGAATCCCTGTTTCTTTCTTCATCCCTTGATATCAACTGGATTTTTTTTTACATTGCCTTTCATGAGGACCAGTTATTCGCAAAAACAACGCGTCCACTGTGTATGTAGGTTACACAACAAGTTTGTATCTGAAAGATTCGGAATTTTGTGTTGTTTTTAAGTAATGCCTTAATATTATGAAGTCCCACACATAGTACTATGAATTACAAGGTAAAACCAGCCTCCAAACAATGACAAAGTCAATCTTATTCAACTAAAATGACCCCGAATTACTACCCTGATTGTAGTTAAGTACTTGTCTAAAGCAGGGGGAAGCAGCTCTCACAAGATTTCTGCTAGCCATCATCCATGCTCTACAGTGAGCATCCAGACCTGGGGACTTTAACAGAGCAGGTCAGTCAGTATCAGAGATGGCGCTCTTCACTCAATCTTGTTTCCCAACTCAGCCTCAAAGGGCAGGTTTATCACTAGGCTGCAAACATTAAATAAGTCAGTGCCACACGCTGCTGAAAATATTATTTACATTCTGAATGTGAAGGAATCAGAGGTGAACTTTGTATTACATTGTAAGATAATGTCAATATTTTACCCATAAATGTAGGCTGTGGCAACCTGAAAGAAGCCTCAAAGAAGGCTCTAGAGACCCTGCCAGTCAACTGTTCCCAGCTCATCCAAATGATCAAACTGCTGCCTTTGCCCAGTGTTGTGAGGACTAAGTGCAATGGGCCGACCTGCTCAATGCGGCGTCTACGTATGTATATCTATGCCTCTCACAGCCCAGAGACATGCAGTTAGGTTAACTGGTGATTCTAAATTGCCCATAGGTGTGAATGAATATGTATGTGAATGGCTGTGTCTCTCTGTGATGGCCCTGCAACAGGCAGGCAACCCACCCAGAGCGTACCGTGCCTCTCACCCTATGGCAGCTGGGATAGGCTCCAGCCCCTCCACAACCATAAAAAGGACAAGTAAGTGGGTGGGTGGGTGTTTATTTTGGGATTTGAGAGTTAATTCATTACAGGCTGTTAGCATTATTTGTTAGCCATTTGGATGATCTCTCTTCATAAGTACCACTGTTAATTTTGACAGCAAATTTTGATTTAGTTTTAGTCATAGTCTTTTGACGAAAATGTAATTTAGTTTTAGTCATAAATTAGTCATCTGAATAGTTTTAGTTTAGTTTTAGTCGACGAAATTATAGTAAGAATATAGTCGACTAAATCTACAGTCGATTTAGTCGACTAAAATATAAAGAGTGTAAAATGTAAATGCTTTTTCTTCAGTTCCCTTGAATTAGTCATTATACACACACAAAATTAAACATTTATTAAAAGTTAAGGAATATTATTAATAATATTAACATTAGCGTTTCACCTGCTTCCCACACACCTGATCATTAACACCACCTTACTGAGATAATACAAGCATTTTACAGCAGGACACACCCTGAAAGGTACAGGGCAGTGTTCAGGACTAAGATTAGGAAAGGCTAATCCACTGCAGTGTGGAGATTTTCTCTAAACACAAACGCTAAAACCACTTTATCCTGCATGACATTAAAATGCTTACCTTTGCACGTGACTGGTTTGCAGACATCGTTTAAGATTTGTCGTATTTTTACCCGAGATAGTCGCCCCACATGGTTTACACATAGTTCTGTTTGTCACGATATCAAAGGACAAATGTGTCCATACATCGGCTCTTCTCTTTCTCCCTGCTGACATTGTTTACATGACTTAGTTCAATCGGAAGTAAAGACAAATCACAGGCTAGTTTGTCCTTCCCAGGTTTACAGCAAATTTGCGCAACTGTGTGTTTGATTGGATGTTTTCCTAACTTGCCCCACCCTGTCACAAAATTAAATCAGTTCTGATTGGATGGTTTCCTAACTTGTCCCGCCCTTTCACAAAATTAAATAAGGTCTGACTGGATTTCATCCCCGCCAAGCATTTTCATCTCGTTTTCATTCGTTGACGAAAGTTTAAATTTCGTTATCGTTTTATCCTTTTAGGTAGTTTTTATTTAGTTATTGTCTCGTTATCGTCATGAAAAAAAGGGGTCGTTGACGAAAATATTTCGTCAATGAAATTAACACTGGTAAGTACACTGTCTGGAAAATCAAGAGGAGGAGGTGTGTGCCTAATGATTAATAACAACTGGTGTGACAGTAGGAATGTTGTCCTTCTGAAACAATCACGTTCACCTAACCTGGAGCTCCTAACCCTGAAATGCCGTCCCCACTACCTGCCCCGCGAGTTTACGTCGGTCATCTTCAGCGCCGTCTATATTCCACCTCAGGCGGACACAAACACTGCACTATCCGAGCTACATGAGGCTATTTCCACCTATCAGGTTAACCAGCGTGATGCGGCTCTCATCGTAGCCGGGGACTTTAACAGTGCAAACTTGAAAAAGCTGATACTGGAATTGATTCAACACATCGACTGCCCCACCAGAGGAGAGAGGACCCTAGACCACTGCTATTCTCCATTCAAAGATGGCTACAAAGCAAAGCCTCTTCCGCCTTTTGGGAAGTCTGACCACACCTCTGTACTTCTCATGCCGAAATACAAACAACGGCTCAGGCAGGAACCCCCTGCTGTGAGAGAAGTGACACGGTGGTCTGATCAAACAGAGGCCGCTCTGCAGGGTGCGTTGGATTCAACCGACTGGGACATGTTTCGCAGCAGCGCGGGCGGAGACATCGAGGAGTTTACGGAAACTGTTGTGGGATTTATTGGGAAAGTTGTTGAAGACACTTCACTTAGGAGGACCATCAGGACTTTTCCCAACCAGAAGCCGTGGGTGGATAAATCTGTCCGCGACGCCCTGAGGTCCCGCACCGTTGCCTACAACTCCGGCCTCGCCTCTGGGAACATGGAGGACTACAAGGTTGCATCATACAACGTCCGCAGAGCGGTGAAAGAGGCAAAACATCGCTACGGCCGCAGACTGGAACAGCAACTACAACAGTCTGACCCCAGGGGACTGTGGCAGGGACTACGCACCATCACGGACTACAAAGCACCACACACACACCCGGTGAGTGCCGACGCTTCTCTGGCTGATGAACTCAACATCTTCTTTGCGCGCTTTGAGTCGGGAAGCCGACAGCCCGCTGCGCTCCCGGCCGGAGGGGCGGAGACACTCACTGTGACGGAGCGCGACGTGAGGGGGGGCGTTTAGACGTGTAAACACCAGGAAAGCGGCTGGACCAGACGGTATTAGTGGACGTGTCCTTAAGACCTGCGCTGACCAGCTGGCACCTGTGTTTACAGTGATATTCAACCTCTCACTGAAACTGTGTGTGATTCCCACCTGCTTTAAAAAGTCCATCATAGTCCCTGTCCCAAAGAAACCACACCCCAGCAGCCCCAATGACTTCAGGCCCATAGCACTCACCTCTGTGGTGATGAAGTGTTTTGAGAGACTCATCAAGACATTCATCACCTCCTCACTGCCCACCACCCTCGACCCACTACAGTTTGCATACCGGCCAGACAGATCCACAGACGACGCCATATCCTTCCTCCTCCACAAGACCCTTTCACACATAGACACTGGTAAGGGGAACTATGTGAGAGTGCTGTTTGTAGATTACAGCTCAGCATTCAACACCATAGTTCCCTCCAGGCTGGTCTCTAAGCTGCTGGACCTGGGCCTGGGCCCATCCCTGTGCAGGTGGGTTCACAGCTTCCTGACCAGCAGACCACAGGTGGTACGAGTGGGTCACCTCACCTCATCCTCCCTCACCCTCAACACTGGATCCCCCCAAGGCTGTGTGCTCAGCCCTCTGCTGTACTCACTGTACACCCATGACTGCGAGGCCACGTCAGAGTCCAACGTCATCATCAAGTTTGCTGACGACACTGCTGTTGTGGGACTAATCTCTCACAATGAGGAGACAGCCTACAGGAGAGAGGTCTCCCGCCTGGAGAACTGGTGCCAGGAGAACCACCTCCTGCTCAACGTCAGCAAAACGAAGGAACTGATCGTGGACTTCAGCAGGAAGCAGCAGAGGGACTACCATCCACTTGTCATCAGTGGTGCTGAGGTGGAAAGAGTGGACACCTTCAAATACCTGGGAGTGACCATCTCACAGGACCTGTCCTGGACTCATCACATAAACATCACTGTGAAGAAGGCCAGACAGCGTCTCTACCTCCTCAGGCGGCTGAGAGACTTCAAGCTCCCACTCAAGGTGCTCAGGAACTTTTACACCTGCACCATCGAGAGCATCATGCGTGGGAGCATCACCACCTGGATGGGAAACTGCACCAAGCAGGACTTCATGGCCCTAAAAAGGGTGGTTCGTTCAGCTGAACGGACCATCAGAACCACCCTCCCCAACCTGCAGGACATTTACACCAAGCAGTGCAGGCTGAGGGCCATGAAGATCCTAAAACAGCCCAGCCACCCTGGACACTCTCTCTTCTCCCTGCTCCCATCAGGCCGGCGTTACCGCTGCCTGAGGGCTAAGACTGAAAGGTTGAAGAAGAGTTTTTACCCACAAGCCATCCGTCTGCTCAACTCTGAGCCCTAACTGGACCATTATTGCACAGTGTAAATATTATAATTTAAAAAGTGTGTATAGTGTATAGTATATAGAGTATAGTGTATAGTGTGAATTACTTTTTTTATTTTTATTCTTCTTATTTATATGTGTGTGTATATAAGGTTGCAGGTACAAAATACATTTCACTGTGCATTGTACTGTGTATAACTGTGCATGTGACAAATAAACACTATCTTATCTTATCTTATCTTCCACATGCTATACGTATTATAGTACCAGTCAAAAGTTTGGACACACTGTCTCCAAACTTTTGACTGGTACTGTATCCAGTGCCAAGCATCTTTGGAGCCTGGTTGATGAATGCTCAAGTTGATATCCTCCATCCTCCTTGCACAATTATTAGTGACTGAGAGGGCTGATCAGATGTCCACTGTGTCAGACATCTGACCATTATTTGGGAAAACCTCCCACAACTCAGTTCATTATTCTTTTACTGTGCTGAAACTCTCCCAGAGTCAGATTCCCTGCTGCCCACTGAGGCCTGTTGATGGAATCAAAATGGCCGGGCCTCACACTGCAGAGATTTTTGTTTTCAGATTGTGTCAAATTACTATTTGACTCTGGTATGAGCATGAAAGAGGAGATGAGTGAGGTAGAGTCTCACTGAGAGAGAAGCTTTGAATAGGCCTGCTTAGCAGTTTAGAATAAAAGTATGGGTATGTGTTAGGCACTGGAAGGGTCACATTTTATTATTTATATACTGGGATTTAGCTGATGATTCTGTACCTTGTGAGGACTTCCAACATATGATGGTATCATGTTTTCAAGCTACTACTTTTTGCTAAAAGTAACTGTAAAACCATCCTTTTCAGGGTTGCTGGGAGGGGGCCAGGGAGGAGCTGTCAAATGCACACAGTTGCCGCAACTGTGTGCATGCATGTGCATGCATGTGCACGCGTGCATGTGCTCACTGCGCTGGTCAGAAAAGGAATGACAGCAGTCTGCCAAGAAAGCAGCAGAGTCCCATATGGAGTTTCTTTGATGTTGGTCTATCTGTCTTGCTATCATACTCAAAGTCCACCTAAGAAGCGCACACGAGGCAACTACGGAAACCCAAAGAGGGGAAAAAGTCCCAGCTGGCAGTGTATATAAAACACTGGCACACGATCACAAGGTTTGATCAGCTGACTTTTTACCATAACCCCGCAACAGTTTGTCCTATTGGAAAAATTCAAACAGTTCCTGAAAGCTCCGAAATTGCACTTCACAGCCATGTAGGGGTATTATGGTATTTGTTGCCTGAAGTCTGCAAACAGTGGCACTTTTGAAATACTTAATGCCACGGCAGACACCTTCGGTGTTATAGGGTTAAATTGTATCTTTTGTCAAGATTTTATTACACAATAGTCACTCTTGCACCTTGAATCTCGCACCTGACAAAGTACGAAAACCTAAAACTAAAGTATAATGAAAAATCCAAAACTTTAATAAGCCTGGTGTGATGTCTCTTGGTAAAATTATTTACAAAGAGATATACAGTGCTCCCACTGCTCCTTGTGATTGCTAGCAGAAAACTGTTAGCCAGAAAAATGTCACATGCCGGCACTATTGGGTGACTGGTGGTACTTTTCCACTGCCGAGGTGCCGGTGCCGATCCCAATGAACCGACGAAACGCTTAAGAGCGGGCCTGTGTTTCCAGTGTATTTCTGTGAGCTGCTCCTTTACGTATGAGTGTGGGCGGGTCCTCGTCTGGACACGGAAGACAAAGGGCACAAATGTGGGAGAACACACTCCCCTTTCTTGTGCTGCGGACACATTTTACGGTCCAAACAAAACTACTGCAGCATCTGTGTGCAGCACAGAGATAAACACAGACAACAATTATGAGCAAGACAACAAGTATGCACTGTACGTCCTTATATCTGTGATATGAATTCATACAAAGTTCAGCCTTAGGGCCCATCATAATTCACAGCCATGAAAATTGCATCGCTTTTCTCCTGTAATACACACTGTGCAGTGAAATAGTGGTAGAAAACTTTACGTTGAGATGGCAGAGCTACGCCCTTCTGCCGCTTCTGTCACGTGTTCTTGGTTCGAGACCAGCTAGCTTGCGGGGCCCAAGTTTTTCAGTCGAGCACCAAGTGTGTTCGCGGTGGAAAAAGTGCTGAACGGTTCAAATACTGACACCCCGTGGAAAAGCGGTCAGCGTAGGCGTAGGGGCTCCCCCTTGGTACCAAACAACCACTTGCCAGTGCTAATGGCTGCGCCCACTAGCTAAGTCAGCAGCAATTGGTTCCGGTAGCTAACAGCTTAAATTATCAGCCCGATGCGATAGTACCTCAGCAAGGTCCAGCGCCAGGGAATCAAGTGCAAGCCAAAACCCTGCCATTTGCCTTCAATGTAAAAAGTGCACTTTTTGAAAGGTGTTTTTTTCCAGCAGTAAGGCACTGCTTTTACTTCAATGTGAAAGGTCTCCACTTTTAGTTTGTGTCATACTTTTTCAGAGTTTCACAAAAATGAAGGGCAACCGTGGCAAATGGCTAGCAACCAAAGAAATCTCAAGGAGGTTTTTGGCACACCTCTTTGCAATCAATTTCACTAGCAACCACTCTGCAATCAGGCATGGAGTACAAATTTTTCCCTAGTGACCAGAAGTTGCCAGTGGTTACTGACCAGTCTCTAGGCCTGTGCAGGGTTGGGCAATGAAATAATAAAGATATTTATTACAAAACAAATGTTCCATATAAAGTTGATAGAGCACATTCCATCCACACTTTGAAAACAACACAAAAAGCCAGGAATAAAGCACTAGGAGTGCTCAAAGTAGAGTAGAAAAGCACTATATAAGAACCAGTCTATTTACCTGAACAAAAATAGCCAATACTAAAAAGATGAGGACATTTTTAAAAAGAAGGATCTGAAGTATTTAGTGGTGTGGACATGTTTTGGCTGTTTAAAGTCCAACAAAGAAGCAGTAACATACGCTGCAAACTGAATCAAAAGCATGTTTCTATAAAAGGTAACACCATGAAAAGTGTTACCTTGAAAGGTTTTTACTCTATGAAGTGCTGCCATCCTTGCATAGTGCTGTTTACCTGCACAATGCAATGCAAGACTTTACAACCCCAGACATTTTATCCTATACCATGCCAACAACAAAAAATGAAGAGATAGCGCACAAATACAACAGCCTGCTTTATTGAAAAAGGCATGATGCCAGTAAGCACTGTTAAAAATGTCAGATGTAAGCAGCTGATTAAAGTAACTGACCTTCATTACCAACTTCTTGGCTATAATGTTTGTGTCAGCTATACACAGAAAATGGAGTGAATGCCGTGTCATACTTTGCTACCACATCAGATTTGTGGTTAAGTTCCACATCACATCTAATCCATATGTGAGCCTCATTGCCCACTTCAATGAGACAGTACTGCCCTCGCCTTTTTCAAAATTATTTATTTATTTTTGCCTTGGAGCATAAGCAAACCAGAGTTGAGTAAATATGTCAGTTTTGTTTATGTTCGCCTTTGTTTACATTTAGGTTTCTTCAATATGGACTGAGGATATATATATATATATTTTTTTTTTTTTTTTTTTTTAAATTATAGTATTTTTTGTTTTTTTGTCTATTTGTTGGGTTGTTTCCCAAAAAGTTAAAACATCTCTACACACAGATCAAGCATAACATTATGACCACCTGCCTAATGTGTTGGCTTTGCTTCATGCCGTGAAGGCATGAACTCCATTAGACCCCTGTACCTGGCACCCAGATGTTAGCAACAAAGGTCTGTATGCACCTTTGTTCTTTTTGAAACAAAGTGTCACAAACATTTATACTAAACATAATTTCTATATTCTATACACATTCACATACTGAATGATTCATTTGGAGCAATTTTTGGTTCAAGAACAGTGTAATTTCCAAATTGGAAACAACTGAACTTGAGATAAGTGGAAGACTTTTCTTACCTACCAAACCACAGTCACTCTTAGCCACTAAGGGTCTCTGAAGTCAGATATGTTTGAACAATATTATTATTTAGTTCCTTTGCTGTTATAGTACAGGGTTAATACAGGAATCCTAGCGTTCAAATTTACTACCTTTTACTATCTCTACAATTTTTTCACTACCAGCACAAAAATCGAGCAGCAGCCTTTTTTGGGTTAGCGGTGGATTCACAGCAATAAGCCATGTAAGATGATAGCCCATCTCTCACTGAAAACAAAACTTTATCACACTTATTTGAAGGTGTAACCATGACTTTGTCTTGACTAAGACCTCATACACATTAATATTCCAAATGCATTTCAAGAAGACTTAGGAAATTTGTTTTTCTAAGAATATAAACAAAATGCAATGAAATTCAAGTTTCACAAGCCGATGATTTATTTTCCAATACAATATTGGAATACTGGTTTGCTGCTGAGGTATGATGGCAATACGTGTATCGTAGCTGACCTTGAGGTTGCAGTTGCAGTGGTTTGTGTAGCACCAAAAAACGAAATAAATATCTGCTCCTTTTTCACGCGAATCCGCTCCTGGTGAATGGTGGATGCTCGGTGTGATTTGATTGCCATCACACCATTCCAGGTCAAATTTATATTTTTTCTGCACACTTTACAAAACGCCTCTTGATCATTCCCCATGACCGGCTTAACCCTCTGGAGTCCGGGCATTTTTGACTACTTTTGTTTTTAGCTTTATAGTTGACCTTAGAAACTGTTTACCTTGCATTGTTTGGTATCATTTTTTTTCTAACCACCTCGTGTGTGACTGTATAGTTATTTTTTCATTTTGAAATGCCGTATTAACACATTGGACTTATAACCACATAAAAACATAAAATCCGAGTAGAAAAAAGTTAGATTTTTTTTTACTATAAAAAAACAATACATGTTTAACGAATTATTTTTACAACATTTTTCCACCAATAGGGAAGGGGTTGTCGGGAATTATTTTGTTTTGTTTTTATTAGCAAGCACTTCCTGTTTATTTCTGCACAAAACGCGCATCGAAGGTGAGGACAATATACAGGAAAAAGCGTGGCATAAATTAGTGGCCATAACTCTGGTTTTACTTGGCCTATCAACGTAATTTAAAAACTGGTACATAGTTTGAAGTTTGCACTTTAGATTCATGGCAGCAGCGTCCCGATGCTACGTAATCTTAAATTGGTGATGTCATTTTGACGCGCCAGTGCGGCTGTGGACTCCAGAGGGTTAAGCCAATCTTTGAATGCTGGGTCATCGAACCAAAGTTGTGAAAACTTACATTTTCCCATGACGAGGCGCAAAATGACTCACTAGTGTCAACATTAGGGCTGGGTATTGTTAGGAACCTCACGATTCGATTTGATTTCGATTATTGCTGTTTAGTGCTTGTAAACATTCTTAGCTTTTGAACATGTAGTGATTAACCTCTAATTTTTGAACATATCTTGAACTGAACTATAGTACTGTAGCCAGAAATGAAGAATTGTACTGTAACAGTACAGTTCTTCATTTCTGGTTACAGACTAAGTGGGCACGTGGAGATTCTTGTTCAGAAAAAGCAGCTGATCCACATGCTCAGGCTTCAATGCACTTCTCTGGGCTGTGACTGTCACCTGCTGCGGAAAAGATCCTTTCAGCAGGTACACTACTGCCTGGGATGCAAAGGTACCTTTTAGCTTGGCATGACAACAAAGCGTTAAAACCCTTGTTTTCAACAACACTGTACGGTCGTAGGTCCTTGCAAATAAACACGGCTACAGACTGATTTTTTGTGCGCGGGCAGAGCTTGGCGGAAGTTTAGAGATGAATGATTTGTCGATTTGTGTCTGTTTGGAGTCAACAGGTTGTGCTTCGGGTTTTTGTAGTGCATCTGCGTGGTATCTGGTTAAGTGGTTGCGCAGGTTTGTCGTGTTACTGCAGTACTTTAATTCTCTCTGGCACAGCTTACATACCACCTTGCTTTTGTCGACTTCTTGAGTTCCACATTTAGACGGGAAAGCAAAATGAGCCCAAACATCTGACTTAAAAGTTGACGGAGTTAGCTTTCTACAGCTGCTCGCCATGACTGTTGTTATGCGCTCAGGTGCTCAGCACAGTAACCAAACTCGCAGCGCCCCCAACGTGTCAGGAGGTGAATCGATTCTGAGGAGCCCCCTAATCGATTATGAATTTTGCGTGAAATTATTGCGATGCATCGATTCTTCAATTATTTTACCCACCCCTAGTCAACATATTAGGCGGTTGCAACACCGCGGTTGCAACACCGCGCATGCGCACGGCAGATCGGATGGCGGAACCAATCGAGTCTATCAACATCAGCTCAGGTCCTGCTGAGTAGTTATATTTTTATACAGATTTTATAGTTAAATCAACTTAAAACAAAAAGTCTGCATCAATGGAAAAGTCAAAATATATTGAAGGGGTGATGAAAAATTTACTACCAAGTCAAATTCTGTTTGTTACCTTTTACTACCTTTTAATAGCCTTAATTGGAGCTCATTTAATTTACTACCTTTTACTACCCCGTGGAAACCCTGTTGTATAAATGTCATGTCAAATAAATAACTAGGTCCTATTTCATCTTAGTATTATTAATCATGATAACTGATATTACCTTCCTATATATTTATTATTTGCGTTTAATTTATAATGTATTTATGTTGTAACTGATATACTTTTATATTTTATTTATATATTCTGTATTTTATTTTCAATTTAGTATTTATTTTTGAGAGATTGTATAAGTGAATTAGATTTCAATATATTCACTAATCTTTAAGTACAATAAATGCAGTGTTTACAAATTCAAGTTAAATAATCGTGATTTCAATAGTGCCAAAATAATCGTGATTATGATTTTTTTCCCCCCATAATCAAGCAGCCCTAATATAAGGGATCTTTACCAATTTTCTATGATGCCAACCACGATCAGGGGACATTAATTTTCTACATCCCTGTGAAACAGTAAGAAAATGAAGAGGCTATAGGCAAATCAAGATAACTTCTAAACATCTTTGACCTTTTCATCAAATAGTTTCCTTCAGAACAACATGCACATGTCCGCTCTGTAGCTTTGTTAACTCAATTACAGAAACAAAAGCTTTCTTTGTTTAAGTGTCCTCAGTTCAAGGTGAATTATTAAAGGCTGTGAACCTTCACTCTCTTGTTAGAAGCTTATTGAAGAAAACAGGAGACAGCAATCATTTCCTGCTAGAGACGAGGCTTTATAGTAGACGTAACTGGAGATGCAATGCGAGTTGTGCTGATGGACTATGATATCAGTCACCTTGACAATGTTCAAAGCCTGTAAGTCAAAATCTACTATCGAATGCTTAAAAAAGGAGAAATGTTTTTGAATGGCCAAGTCAAAGTTCTGGCAAAAATAAAGTGAAAATGGCTCACCACTCTCTGGATGAAATTTTAATACAAAAAGCCTAGAAAAAGTAAAATTTCAGGCACAGCTGCCCTTCTTCAGACTTAACGTCAAAGTTCTGACCTTAACCCAAAAAAAAAAAAAAGGTTGTGGAAGGACCTAAAGAAAGCACTTAACATGAGGATCCAGCTAAATGGTCATATTTTCAGTTCATTGGTTGGTTTCTTGTGTGAAAATCTTTTACTCACTGCCCCAAGTGTTCCAATTACCAGGGGGACTACTGTTACCTTCATGTTACCATATCCATATCCTCCATCTCTTCTCTCAGCCCTTTGTATTTATCAAGTTTCTCCTGTTCCTTCTTCTTGATGTTGCCATCACTTGGTATTGCTACATCTAAAGGGTTCTAGCCAGAACAAAAATTCAGCCTGGTGTTTGGGGGGGCCAATTAGCATTAGCTTGCTAATGAGTAACTCATTAATGCTGAACGCTAAATGCCATGTCAGCTTGTTAATTCAGTGATGGTGAATAGACGGTGATAGAGAATAGGGATGCGGTGAACAACACTAGATGCCAGCTTCAAATCAATTGCACAAGTCACCATCATGCATAGGATTTACCAAGTAGATGCTCTGTCCTCAGTGCTATTTTGCATAGGGTAGGGCTGAAATGATTCATTGATGTAATCGATGATTTAGACTAGGGCTGGGTGATATATTGAGTTTAAGAAATATCGATATCTTTTCATACGCAATATAAGATGAGACAATATCGTTTATATCGATATAGTCACGTTACAATCATACTTGTAGATCCACCAGTTCACCTTTCTCTTCTCTCAGTTTGTCTCTGCACAACTTCACACTGCCTCGCCTCTCTCCCTCACAGCTTCTCCTGTAAATCATGCAGGAAGCAAAAGCATGGCAGTGTTGCTAACTTTGTCTCTAGATTTAGTTTTCAGACCCCGCTGGTGTCTAAAAGCGACTTGCGACAAATGTAGCGACTTTTCCCGGTGATGCCAGTGACTTTTGGAAACCTGAAATCCTCCGCTGTCGCCATGTTTTGTATACATACAACCGTACTGCATCCATTCATATGCTCTGGCATCGCCAGGACCCCCAGGACCCCCAGGACTCTGGGCATACCAAAACTAAATAGAAGAAGGTGGTTTGTACTGTAAGTCACGTGACCTTAATAGCGGAAGTGGGTCTTTTTTGTGTGCTTGCAGACGCCACATTGAGCGGGTGGGCCCATTGCTGTGATACGTCAACCCTGTTGACTGAAGGATGGAATTTTATTCAGTCAGTCTGTTTACATGTTTTGTTATTTGCACAGAATACTAGATGTACAGGAGTACATATAGGAGGAAGCACCTTCCAGTAAAGTAGACTTCACCAGACTCGCTTTTTAAAGAATTAGTCAGCCTTTTTGCTATTTTGCTCTGTATTTTTTCTTAACAGCACAGCTGTGAGCATTTTTTTATTGAGGCAAAAAGCATCAATTTATTTGAGAAGCATTATTTGAATATGCCAAAAGTTTATTTTTGAGCAATTTCTCATGTACATCTACAGCTGAATGTTAATAAAAGTGCCTGTATGACATTTGGGACATGTAGCTTTGACTCAGAAGTGCCGTTTTGTTTATACCTTTTGGGAAGAAAAAAAATATCAAAATATATATCATATCTCCATTCAGCTAAAAAAAAATATCAAGAGATTACTTTTGGTCCATATCACCCAGCCCTGATGTCGACTACAAAAATTAATCGACGTGAATTTTAACATTGATGCGTCATATTTTAAAACCCATCCATCCATTTCTTCCGCTTATCATGTGATTTTGTAACTGCAATAAACTGCAGGAATATATGGGACCAGTATTGCCTCAGTTGTCTGCCAACAACAACAATACTAATGAAGAAGAACATAGCATGAACAACATAACAATGGTGGAACAGAGAGATGGTGGAGAAAATAAAAGAAAATGGAGACAGACTGTCAAAGGTGTAGGAGCATTTCACAGAAGGCAAAAATTAAGTTGAATGCAAACTGTGCAAAGCAGAGCTTTCCTTCCACGGCAGCATCACTGCAAGGCTAAGCGTTTAAAACGCCGGCACGTTCAGAGGACTGGCTAAGACTAAGACTGGCTATGGAGCAGACATCAGCCACCTTCTCTACAAGCATGACATCAAGCTATAGCCAGGCTAAAAAGGCTAAAAAATATAGGCAAAAACAGTCTTTACATTAGTTCAACTAGTTTTTCAGCACTGGTTCAATTTTAAAGGTAACCTGTGTCCTAGAGCAGAGGTCCCCAACCCCCGGGCCGCGGACCGGTACCGGGCCGTGGGACATTTGGTACCGGGCCGCACATAAAGAATAAATAACTTACATTATTTCCGTTTTACTTATTATCTGCGGCTGAACTATATTTTATTTTTAAAAAAATTGGGCGGATTCTCTCCATTACTTCCCTCCATGACTTCCTCTTGATGTGCCAAGACGTTTCTGCTCACATAAGACGTCACCACTAAAATTAAACCCATAAGCTTCACGCCTGTCTAACGAAATCGGTTGGTTGACCTACATAATGCTTTTTTAAATTTTTGAGTGCTCAACAAGAGTAGAAAAGTGCTATGTAAGAACTAGTCCATTTACCATTTTTATTTATCAACACTGGGGATAGCAGTGAGGTAGACCCAGCCATCAAACTGACTCTCTCCAGCGCCTGACACCGCAGCTCTGCAGCCACGCTCCATGTGAAATCGGCCGAACCCAGCCAAACAACAAGCCAGCAAAAATGAGTATCAGAGAAACAAGCTCAGGGCTCACACTAGCGTTATGGTGAGTTGTATTTTTCATGCAGTTTATACAGTAAAAATCGCCTAAGTCGAAGTCGCACAAATTGGGTTTTCGCTCTAGTTGGATGGCATCTGCAGGTCCTGATTTTTCCTGACATTAATTCCAATAAAATCATCACCTAAATCCGTCGGATATTCACCTACCTCGGATGAAAAATCTGGTCCCATTGTAATAAATTTCCAGTTAAATGTGATCGCATAAGCTGGATGAGTTAAGCGCTAAAACCCTCCTCAGCTCCTGTCCGCCCACTTCCATGCATCGGCTCATTCATGCACAACTACACACACTAACAACGCCTGGAGATCATTTTAGTGTTTATATCAGTTCATTTCACCGGGGACAATCATGGCAAGCATAAGCTACAAACTTGCACTTACGAGCAAAATTTCAGATTATAAAATTTGCAGAAGCAAATCCAGGGATGAAGCAGAAGCCATTGCAGCGAAATTCGATATTAGACCCCAAACTGGGCCATTTGAATCCAACTGAGGCGATTTCTACTGCATTTGTTTTTGCAGTGTATCTTATTTTGAATGCATGTTTAAATGTTACCATGGCTCTAACAGCTGACCAGGGAGCGCTGTGGGCAGAGAGCCTGTTATTCATGTTGAGGCGGGATGTTACGAGAACGCTGCTGATAGAGTTGTATACGAATACAAAGTGGATTCACGTTTTTTATTATTATACGTAGAAAATATCACACTTGATTATGGTCGTATCATTTATTTTGACGTATTTATTCGCTACACCTTAAAAGCCAGTCCGTGGAAATATTTTCTAACACTAAACTGGTCCGCGGCTCAAAAAAGGTTGGGGACCACTGTCCTAGAGTATCGTTCCATTGACCTCAGGCCAATAGACACTAGTTTAGTGAATACCACCAGTACGACCATTGCAGCTGAACAGAAAAACGGTTTCTTTCAAGCTGATAAAATTATAATACTGGTAATTTATTATTGAGAGCGTATAATAAGCAGTAGAGTGATGGGTAAAAGTTGGACAGTAATGATAAACTAGAAGTATCCTGTATTGTGGAGCTGGCAGCAGGCTGCTATGGTTAAACGATGCTTGTTCATGAAGGACTGTTGTACTGTATCTGAACTAAAGTAACAACACTTGCATACTATCACATATATAACATTCCTGCTAAAATAATTCAACTGTACAGCTGCTGCTAATACCACTATTGTTTTACTCTCTGCTTAATTACCGTACTTCTAATAGTCTCAGAAGAGTGTGGGGTTGCTGTGCTATTTCCAACATCAGGATCTGTGTGACGCACACAAGAAGGAAGGAGGAGGAAGCCAGGTTCAGACAAAAAGCACACTCACACACAGACACACACACGGTGCCAAAACGTTGTGTGAGAAAGAGACACAGAGAGAGGGGGAGAGGAAGAGTTTGAGTGTGTGTATGTATGTTACTACAGCTGTAAGGCCATCATCTATGACTGATTCTGAGACAAAAGGACTCCTTTGCTTGTCAAATGACACACCAGAAACCCAGGGTGTCCTTCACTTCCTGTTTATGCGTACAGTCTGTGCAGTCAACACATGGGGGGCTGTGAGGTACTAGGAAAACAGGAGGGATTTGCTTTAAAAGGGAGAAAAAAAAACCTGGAAGACTTAAACAAGGGTTCCATTGTGCAAACCACTCTCGCAATATCCCCTGAAAAGAGCAGCCATTTTTACCACATCTACCTCTCTAGTGTTTACAAACTTGTACTCAGAGTGTTGTATGTGGTTCGAATTACAATCCCACATTTTCATATGGGTGAAGTAGAGTTTTGGGGAAACAACAACCCTTTTTCAGGACAGTTCAGCATGCTTGGCACTGTGTTCTTGACGGTATCTCCTTCTGAGTTGAGATGCCTAGTAGAAATAATGGCATATACGGAAAGTGCTAATTAGTTAAAAATACCTTATGTGGATTTAAAAAAAAAAAAAAAAAAAACTTTCAATAATACGCATCTGACCTATTTTTTTCCCCATCTTAAAAATGTTTTTCATTATTCTTAGTAGGATATTGCTATTACCCTGTCAGTAAACTCATGGTAACTCATGGTCTATCGCTGTTCATGGATGCGCTGGAACGTGGACTGGATGAGTTTATGTGCAGACAGATCTTGGTGCTCCTTTTTTTTCTTTGGTGCCACAGCATGGCGTTCGCCTTCAATCCATCATTTATCGTCAATTGCAGAGTATGCGTGAAACAAGAGACCAATTCCCACTCCAATAGCTTGTTGTTCACCACTATCATGTTTCCTGCACTGGCATGGACATAGGCGATGACATTGTTTTCCAGTCCCCACTTGCTAACAGCACCTCGCAGGTATGCTGCCAGGTTCAATTCAATTCAATTTTATTTGTATAGCCCCAAATCACAAGAAACATTCGACTCAAAGTGACAGTACGCCATTTCTAGGCTACATGTCTGGAGCACCTAGCTAACAAGGTTTCCTTCTATGATAAAATGAAAGTTATTGTCATGTATGACTCAGCTATTATAGACGTCCAACAGTCTTTTGTTATAGCCACATGTTCTACTTTCTCCATATTTAGTTTAAAGTCCTCCATCAATTTTTTATGGTTATGCTCCAGTCTTGATGTGATCATTTTGCACCTTGGAACCGTGTTTTCGGGCCCAATGTATTTCATTATCTTTTGAAACTCTCTGCCTTCAACAAAACTGAGTGGAAGCATGTCTTCTGCAGTCACAGCCATGATGAGCTCTGTTATTTTTTCAAACCAAGCAGGATTGTAGCACATTATAAACTATGTCACACTGGTTTGCCGAGTGCGGTTAATGTTAACATCAAAAGCCTTCTTTCCATGTAAATTAACATCTACAAGGCTGTACTAAATATGGCTCCGCATTGCTGATGTTGAGTGGTTTTATGCCAGTTTATTCTGACGGAGCCTCCATACAACCCTACTTTCTTTTTCTAGATCAAAAAACTGCCAAACAGGCCATCGTCTCTTTTCAAACTTGCTTACTCACAACACTCAGAGATAAACTTTTTTTTTTTGGGGGGGGGGGGGGGGGGGGGGGGGGCTTCCTGGACTGCAGTTCCATCTAGTGACAAATGGCTGCATAACATTTGGGACGCATCAATTTACCAGCATTAGACATCAATGAAAATGATAATTTACCGTCTATGTACATCTGGTGCAGATTAGTGCCAACAGCAACAATTAGTTGGCTAGTTGACTAATTGTGCGCAGCCCTAGTCAAGTCAAGTCAAGTCAAAGTTTATTTATAAAGCACATTTAAAACAACAACGTTGACCAAAGTGCTGTACAAGATCTCTAACCCCAAGGACTATACTAAATAAAAAAATAATACATAAATAAATAAAAATAAATAAATAAAAACATTAAAAGACAATAAATAACAAAACAACTAAAAACATTTTTAAAAAATACCATAAAAATACCATAAAGCAATCGTCTAAAAGGAGGTAGCACTGCAGCCAAATGCCAAGGAAAAGAAATGTGTTTTCGATAAAGATTTAAATGTGTGTATCGTCTGAGCTGTGCGGATATGGAGAGGTAGATCATTCCATAGCTTTGGTGCTGCTGCTGCAAAAGCTCGATCACCTCTCTGTTTTAGTCTGGTTTTAGGCCTCTTACAGAGGCCTAAAACCAGGTTAGATGACCTCAAAGCTCTTACAGGGGTGTGACTGTGAAGCAGCTCAGACAGATACAAAGGTGCCAGTCTGTTTAAGGCTTTAAAAGGAAGCAATAAAATCTTAAAATCAATTCTTAAACGGACAGGGAGCCAGTGAAGGGATGACAGGACCGGGGTAATGTGTTCATGCTTTTTTACACCAGTTAAAAGACAAGCTGCCGCATTCTGGACTACCTGCAGGCGGCGCACAGATGATTGATCTATGCCAAAATACAGGGAATTACAGCAGTCCAGGCGGGAAGTAATAAAAGCATGAATACCTTTTTCCAGGTCCTGCTGCAGGAGATAAGGTTTTACCTTGGCAATGACTCTGAGTTGGTAAAAACTGATTTTGGTAACAGCACTTACTTGCTTCTCCATTTTAAAACTGCTATCTAAAATGACACCCAGATTTTTCACAGCATCACGACAGTGAGAAGCCAAATGACTCGGAGTGCCAGAGGAGTTGCTTGAGGGGTCAAATTTACCATAGCATATGACCTCGGTTTTGTTTTCATTAAGATTTAGGAAGCTGTTTCTCATCCAGGACTTAATGTCACTTAGACAGCTCAGCAGGGGTTCCCATGGATCTCTGCTGTTCAGTTTGATGGGCATATACACCTGGATGTCATCAGCAAAACAGTGAAAAGAAATATTGTGTTTCCTAAAAATCGACCCTAGAGGCAACATATACAATGAGAAAAGAATTGGGCCCAGAATGGACCCTTGAGGCACTCCACAAGAAAGCTTTGCTGCGGTAGAAAAACAGTCTCCTAGATGGACAGAGAAACTTCTGTTAGTAAGATATGATCTGAACCAAGTCAGAACCGTGCCTTTAATGCCAATTTCATGTTCTAGGCAAGATAGAAGGATCTCGTGGTTCAGTGTCAAACGCAGCTGACAGATCTAGAAGTACTAAAATTGAGGGGCTACCAGAGTCAACAGTTAAAAGCAGATCGTTAAAAACTCTTAAAAGAGCCATCTCTGTGCTGTGACGCAATCTAAAAACTGACTGACAATATTAGTCAATATTACTAAAATAGTGTATTCAAAAAACGTTTTATGCACAAACTGTAGTGGAAACACACCAGCGGGCCACGACCATTATGGGGAAATGTAAGGCATCCACTATGGGGTACAGAGAGTTAAAGCGCAGACGCGACATGAATGAATTTAGTTAGTTTTTGTTTGTTGGTTTGTTTGTTTGTGTTTTTTTTGTTTGTTCTTTTTTTGGGGGGGGGGGGGGGGGGGGGGGGGGGGGGGGTTAACGTATAGAATACACAGTCTTTCATGCACAATATTCCGGGCTAGTGCCAAACTACAAATACACTGACTGTGGCATCAATATTTAAGCACAGTGTGTTTATGCTCTGCTGCTCTGGACTAAATAAATCTTCCCTGTCACAGTTTCCCTCCCGACTCATCAATATGGACCCATAGCACAGCACTGTTGAAGATGGTTCAGTCTGTTTTGGAGCCTAACATAACATGCCAGCAAGAATAACCTATCTGTCTGCTGGTAATGTACCATCCCACTAAAGACTCCCAATGTACATTTACTCTCCTATTCAATTACATAAAAACTTGAAGTGTTTAGCTTTCACTTAGACTCTTCAACAGCTTTATAAGAGGATTCATTGATTGCCATGAAAAACAACCAGAAGCAACAATCAATTGGTGGAATTTCCATTCCACATTTTGATCTGGGCGTGTCAAACAAACACTGGAAAACACTTCACTGAGAGACATGATAAAGTACAAGTACCAGGATGAACATGACCTTCAAACCAAAAGAAACCCCATGAATTTCAATGTTCAAAGGTTATTTCCAATCTACTGAGGCATGCAGTCCAGCTTGTATGAATGTCAGCCAACCACAGCAGCTAATTAAATCCTTGTTGTCTATCAGTTGATCATGCATATCTGCTAGCAGTTGTAATTTTGTGGTGTTGAAACAGACTTGCCCCCTAATGCTTTCCTACTAAATATTTGCCATAAAGACCCAATATAGTCTGACCAGGGAACAATAGAAGCTCTCTTCCAGCCACATAACCTTGAAAAAGAAAAAAAAACAGGACCAGCTTTTCATCACAAACTACTTGATGTTTGGATACAAAAACAGATTGTCTGTTGCTCTGCAGATTAAGAAACAGAGAAGGGATGTTACTTTTCATGTTGTGTTCCTTATACCCTACAGCTGACTGGAGACAGTGATCATGGACAAATGCGTCCTGCTTACTTTGAATGATATGCTGGACAATCTATTCTAGTGTAAATTCAGTATTAGAGCAAATAATTTGACACCAAGTAATAACAAAAACTTAAAGTAATAATAACTGCTCTCCACTGTGACAGCATTCATTTGTTTTACTTCTTATTTTTTGTGTCGAATTTGAGCAGGGATGCAACAGTATATCAACCATTTGGCATATATGATGATATTGGTTTGTTCTGAAAGCCTCAAACAATGTTTTTCTCTTTCTCTTTTTTTAAATAATGAAAATTTTCTTTGCTTTACCAGGCACAAAATGGGAAATAAAGAACAAAAATGAAATGAAAAAAAGAGCACTGTTATTCAGTTAGGAGTTGGGTTCAATAAACATGCAATATTTGAGAATTTTTTTTATACACAGATTTATAAAATAATCCTACAATTAACAGGGTTATTTATAAGTTCAGACAAAAAATGAGCAATTTAACCATATCCAGACAATTAAGAGAATTCGCCCTGTAAGTTGTCCTCTGCAGATATTTTACCAAAAACTTTGTGACAAGTAACTGTTTCCATCAACTGTTTAAGCTAATGAGTCTTTGATGAGTGTACACTAGTCAGAAAGACTTTGACTACAGGTGCTCACAGTAATCCTCGTTCTGATCTGCAGCCTTGTTCAGCTTTGCTAAACAGGCACATGAACCAGTTCTCCATCTACTAAAGGTCCTCAGGCCCACAGTGGATCTTCCAGATAGTGGAGTTCAAGGCTGTTCAACCACAGGGGGAGATTCTCTCTGGGAAAGCAGCTAAATTAAATCATGAATAGCCACAATGGCAAACCTGGTCAGCGACCCAGCCGGTGAGAAAAACATATGACTTGGCCAAGTCAGCTGATTAGCAGTGACTGAACTTTCAAAGTAAAAGTGGGAACAGAAAATTAGTTAAAATAACTCCCTAACATACTTGAACAGCCCATAAATGCAAAATCTGTGTGGAAAACCTAACACAAATTTCCTGTTGAGTTATGAACTCAATACAAGATGAGCAATATGGTAGAAACTGAAAAGGACATTTATGAAAAATCAATTGAGAATACTGAGAAACTGTTAGAAATGGGGCATAACTGGGCTTCTTTGCCATAGTGTCTTAGATCAGTGCTGGATCAATTAATTTATGGTTACTGAGACTCTTAGTTTGTCAGGGTACTGCGGCCAACAGTCACTTTGAAGTTTATCAGAATATAACCTTGACAATGAAAGACTACTCAAGGCCGGTTAAAGAGTTCAAACAAATGGAGCATATGAGGAAAGGAAGAAACACACACACACACACACACACACACACACACACACACACGTCAAGAATAATTTTTTACTAAAAAAAAAGAATATATACTACTACTACTACTACTACTACTACTACTACTACTACTAATATTAATAATATAATAAAGTACCACAAATGGCTTTCAGTAAGACCTCCATTTACAGGGAACCACCTGTCATGTTCTTGTTTGGTCAGATTATCTGCCAATAATGTAAACAGTGAGACAAAGCACCATACAGACATGAGCTGTAAACCTGTAATCAGGTTTCAGTCATTTTAACCCAAGCATAACGTCCAGAGCTTCTGTCAAAAAAAAAAAAAAAACCTTGGTCTGACAGGATGGCTGTGTCCTAGCTGGAGTATATGAGGGAAAGCAGCGGTTTCAGTCTGCCAGTATTGGAGTATAGAATGGCACGTGCTGGTCCAACGAGGACAAACTGAGACCGTAAGCACGTGAAGTGAAACCCTTTGAAAGTCGTGAGATCAATTCCTATTACTGTAAGATATATTAAAGTCGAAATCTGGTTTCCATATCAAGAGTGTAGCCTGCCTGTCACAACCCGTATTCTAGCGGTCATGTGGGTTGTCTTACCTTGTCCAGCTCATCATGCAGCTCCGACAGGGTGGGTCTAATGAGTTTTTCGCCCAGCGGCGCTGCTGTCTGCCGGTAGAAATCGATGTTGGGCACTGCATCGATGGTATTGTGACCAAAAGTTCTCAGGTAGTAAGTGTTGGTGTGGGTGTCATAGTGATAGTGATGTTGACCCCCCGTGGATGAATGCAAGCTGGTCTCACTCATCACCGTGTCTCCGTTTTGCATTCCCTCAGTCGGCGCTGCCTCCGGAGAGGCCATGCTGCCGGCTCCGGTCGGATCCGCAAAGTTCACCACCCGAAATCGGCCTTTGGCTTCCTCTCCGCCGACAGCTGGATCGGTACTCGGAGCCTCTGAAGCAGCGGCGGTGGCGTCGGAGCTCGAAGTTTTATCATCGGCGGCGCCCGCAGCCTCAGCCACAAGGTCAACCTGGAACCGGCTCTGACTGGGCGTTGGACCGGGCGGCCTCTGGCCCGCATCTGGGGCTAGAAAATCATTTTCCGCCGCGGAGTTCTGCGCCGGAGCGGAAAGCGCGGAGGGTGGTGCTGACATGGAAAAAAAAAAAAAAGACCGATGAACGTGGAAACTGTGGACAAAATACCTTGGGCCGCACAACTAAATAGATAGCGCGTGAAAGTCCGATCTTCCTATTTACAGAAAAGATGAACTCGCTGCTCTGACTGGACAGAAAAGGCGCAGGACACTGGCGAGGAGAGCGGGAGTAGTGGAAGATAGCTTGTTAGCTCGGTCGGAACAAGAGACTACAAAATGGAAACTTTCTGCCACTTTCCTATTTCTCCTTCCGCAGTAGTAAATCCAAAATTTGGCGGTTTACTGTTGCTCGCTTGGGGCCACAAAACTAACTCCTGACCACCCGTGGTCCTTCTGTTGTCCTGAAAAAGATGCTCACATCGACCTTGCCGTGGCTCCTCCTAGACTCCCAGAGAATCCCTCGCTGTTATATACACTGCAGACAAGCTCAGTAAAGGGTAGGTAACAACTGACTAGAACATCGCGAGATGTCGCTGATCGCGTTCCTTTTTTTAAGAGGGAAGGAAATCGCGAGATAACATGGCAATACCAAAAGAGTAGGCGTGACGTTATTTGACACGTCTGGAACGAAGACTTGAGGGGAAGGGAGAGAGGGATGGGGATGGGCGAGTTAGGGAAGGGTAGGGCAAAACTGCACTAATGTGTGTACTGCTGCTTGTCCGTCTGCTTGAAAGCTTTTGTCTGTTGTTTCCTGTCTCACTGCTGGGTCTAATACTACAACACTACAGTCTCACAGTAGTGTTGTAGTACGCAGATGGGATAACGTTTTTGTTGTAGTAATGTATTGTACCCAAAGTGGCCCAAATATTTTTTTCAACAAATAACTGATCCGACTGTATCAGTCGATCAGTCTGTAGAGGTAGGGTGTAAAGAACTGTTAATATACCACATTTGATAAAACTATTGTAGTCCATGGAAAGCTTGTCACATTTCAGTCCCTTTTTCTAAACATGCCACAATCTATTCATTCTTGGTTAAATGCATTTTGCTTGTCAGTACTCTTGTTACAGCATTTTGGATTAGCTGAAGACTTTTCAGGGAGTTTTTAGGATAACCTGATAATAATGAATTACAATATTATAAATAGTAATAGTATATAGTAATAAATGTATGAACTAGTTTTTCAGCATCACTTTGATTCAGGATGTTTCGAATTTTAGAAATATTACACAAATGCAAGAAAAGATAAGATAAGATAAGATAAAACTTTAATGATCCCACGACGGGGAAATTTGTGCATTACAGCAGCCAAATACAGAGAAAAAATGAAAAGGATGAGTAAGAACAAGTAACTAAACTAAAAACTAAAATAGAATAGAATAAAATAAAATAGCAAAAATCTATACACATATACATAAGCACTATATACATAAATATATATATCAGTGTCAATACCCACATTTACATATACACACATATACACACACGTCAAAACACTATATACAGATATCAAAATATTATATACATTTGTAGCCGGTAAGGTACACAGCATACACGGTATGCATTATATGGGTGAGTGTAATAAATAAAATGTATCTGACTATATGGATAAAGTGATGTCAGTGGAGGTAAAGTGTCCAAGTGACTCAAGACATTATGATGTGTTATACAGTCTAACTACTGTTGGGATGAATGACCTGCGAAAGCGCTCCTTCCTGCAGCGAGGATGTTTCAGTCTCTGACTAAAGGAGCTGCTCAGCTCACCCACGGTCTCATGAAGAGGGTGATGGGGGTTGTCCATGATGGATGTCAGCTTTGCTAACATAAAACAGTTCTACATATTTGCTTAATATATGCATTGAAGGACATATCCTGGTTAAAAATGACTCCAAGATTTCTCACAGTGTTACTGGATGTCATGGTAATGTCATCCAGAGTAAAATGTATGCTATTCCTTCTAATAATACCGCTTAAGGGAAGCGTGTATAATGTAAATAGAATTGCTCCTTGTACTGAACCCTGTGGAACTCCATTATTAGTGTGTGAAGAAGACTCCCCATTTATATCAAAAAACTGGAGTCTATTAGACAGATATGATTCAAACCACAGTACCTTTAATACCTACAGCATGCTCTAATCCCTGTAATAAAGTATTATGGTCAACAGTATTGATCATTGCAGTGAGGTTTAGTAGGACAAGCACAGAGATGAGTCCACTGTCGAAAGCCATACAAAGATCATTTGTAACCTTTACTAATGCTGTTTCTGTACTGTGATGAATTCTATAAAACCATTCAAATAATCACCTTCAAATAAACCATCCGTTGTCTCATTATGAGCATGACATTATCAGGAGTGCATACAAGCACATGGGGGTCACACAAACTACTGAGTAACATTTTGAGTTACTGCAATGAAATTTTGGCAACATGGAATAACTTGCCCCATAATTTTTTCACTTTGATTTTTGTGGTGTTTTTGAATTCATCCCTCTTTAGGTTTAGAATTGTTTATTCCCATCAATATCCAGCATGATTTTTTTTCACCATTTAGGGCTTAAGTGTTTTAAAAGTGTTCATCTAATTGTTTTGAGCTGTATTTTTCTGAAAGTTTTAATACATGTCCAAACATTTTTATGTTTAGGAAAGTGTAACTCTAAAACCTTCACTGCATAGGACTAATAGCAGTATTTTAATGTGATTAGATTAAATTAGGTTCATTAGGTTCAACAGTAGTTAGACTGTACAACACTTCATAATGTCTTGAGTCACTTGGACACTTTACCTCCTCTGCCATCACTTTATCCTTACAGTCCAGATACATTTTATTTATTACACTCACCCATATAATGCATACCGTGTATGCTGTGTACCTTACCGGCTACAAATGTATATAATATTTTGATATCTGTATATAGTGTTTTGATGTGTGTGTATATGTGTGTATATGTACATGTGTGTATTGACTATATATTTTCTGTATATAGTGCTTATGTATATGTGTATAGTGCTTTTCTATTTTATTTTATTCTATTCTATTTTTAGTTTTCTGTACTGAGCTGCTGTAATGCGCAAATTTCCCCGTCATGGGATCATTAAAGTTTTATCTTATCTTATCTTATCTTATCTTATCTTATCTTATGATATGTTCGATGAGATGACATAACAGCTCTATTAGTATTTCTTTGATGTTATCAAACATAAAAGTAAGAGATGTAAGATATGAGCAGCTTAATGGTCTTGGATATAAACTGGGTAATTTTGTAAAACATGAAAACATTTCAGACTGTATACAGGTATGTTGGTGTGCTCGTTGACGGTCTCTCATTAGGACTAACAAAAGCTAAATAAATGTTTTCATCAACATATAACTGCCTGCCTACACAAAAGATTGTATAAAACATGGGCATAGCTTCTTGGTTGGGAAAATGAAGCCAATGTGGAAGTGCCTTAAACCTATATTCTATCTAAAGGCCATAAAAATAGTTTCATAATTGGTGATAGCTGTGGTTGCAAAATGACTTAAAATCCTATAGAAATCTACAGAAAAAAGGATTTCATTCTTGACCTCAAACACTTTCCTTCTGTTCATCGTCTTAGTTTCTCATTTTCATACTTAATAAAAAATCAAATATATTTTGTAATTCTTGGTCATACCCTGTTTCAAAAAGGAGGATTAAATGTGATATTATTTGCTTGTCTCTTACACACAGAGATTCCTCCAAATTCCCAAAATCTTTTGATGCTATTATGCACTGGACTACATATATTCAAAGTCTTTACAATTTTATGTTGAGGAAAATTGTTCCACAATTTGTGGATGCAGTTTTTTCAGATTGGTGAACTTCTGTGAGACCTGGAGGGGTGGGATTGGGAGGAACAACTTGCCTGATCTGAACCTGAATGGTGCTTTTTTTATTGGACTTGGTCCTTTTTGCCGGCAATAAGTCAGACTCATTTCCTGTGGGTTTTGGACTTCGTCAGGGCTGCCCTTTGTCACCGATTCTGTTCATAATTTTTTTGGACAGAATTTCTAGGTGTAGCCAAGTGGCGGAAGGCTTTTGCCTTGGTGGCCTCAGAATCTCATCTCTGTTTTATCCAGATGATGCAGTCCTGTTGGCTTCATCAGGTGGTGGCCTCCAGCTCACAGTGGAACAATTCACAGCTGAGTGTGGGGAAGCCGCTGGCATCAGAATTTGCGCCTTTAAGTTGGAGGCCATGGTCCTCAGCTGGTAAAGGGTGGAGCACCCACTTTGGCTCAGGGATGAGTTGCTGCCCAAAGAGCAACTCATCACTTGTTTACGAGTGATGGGAGAAGGGTGGAAAAGGGGGTGGAGAAGGAAGTGTTCTCCCACGTCCCAACTTTTTTGAGACATGTTGCTGCCATCAGATTCAACAGGAGTTAATATTTTTCATGAAATAGTAAAATGTCTCAGTTTGAAGATTTGATATGTTTTCTATGTTCTATTGTGAATAGCTAGAAGAGGTCGAGGGATTCATGTACCTTGGTTCAACTATAACCAAAGATGGTAGATGCACTGAAGAGATAAAAAACAGGATCGCAATTGCCACATCAGCCATGTCAGGCCTCAGCAAGATATGGCAAGCTAAAGAGCTAAGCTTCAAGACCAAACTCAGGCTCTATAAGTCTCTAGTTCTATACATCTTCCTGTATGAGTGTGAAGGCTGGACTCTGACAGCCGAGACAGAGAAGCATACACAAGCGTTTGAAATGAAGCGCTACCGCAGGCTTCTTGGCATCTCATGGATGGAACATAAGACCAACAAGTATGTCAGAGGAAAAGTCACCACCTTGGCAGGACTTCAAGAACATCTTCTCTCAATGGTGAAAAGACGGAAGCTTCAGTGGTTTGGGCATGTTGATAGACAGGACTTCTTGTCCAAAACAATCCTCCAGGGAACAGTCAAAGGAGGAAGACGACGAGGTCACCCACAAAAATGCTGGACAGATGATGTCAAGGCCTGGACTGGTCAGGGTATGAACAGCCTACTGCGTAAAGTCAAGGACAGACCAAAGTGGATAAAGACAGTAATGACAGCATCTGCCATGACATAGACAGCTATGTTAGCATCTTTCATGTCTCCCTGCGACTGCAATGGTGGTTATGGAATGAATGATGAATGATTGTGAATAAAATATAGGTTTGTGAGATCTGCAAATATTACCTGCACCATGGAGACTTTCTTTCAAGTTAACCCCAAAATGTGTTACATCTTTAAAGAAAGTATTGCCAAGAGAAGGAAAATGAGCTGCCTAAGTTAGTAAGAAATATACTGTAGTATAATATTATCTAAGCTGAAGTTATGTCCATTTATTTACAAATCAATGTCTATTATCCATTATCTACTTGTGTATTGTTTAACTGAGCACAATTACGAATCACAAAACACAACGACATTAACAAACCAGAAAAGGTAGGTCCCAGTGGGAAAACTTGGGAAATCGCTGATTGGACAATGCCACTTTTGGCTTTTGAACCGGAATTTTGGGCATTCGCTCTTTCAGTGTTTGGATAGGCAGTTAGACAGTCACAGGGCTATGTATTGACCTAGCTGCGGAAAAGAGCTGGTTGAGCTGTCACCAGTAATATTCGTGTTTTCAACAAACGCGCTAAAGCCCTAACTTCCAGTTCAAAAGCCAAAAGTGGCGTCGTCCAATCAGCAATTTCTCAGGTTTTCCACTGGGACCTACCTCTTCTGGTTTGTTAATGTTGTTGTGTTTTTGTAATTTGTAATTGTGCTTAGTTAATGTTGTGTTTTTGTAAGATGTCATAGTGTTTTGGATTAATTTAAAAACACGACAGCATTGTCGTGTTTTTAAATTTGTAGCTGTGACTAGTGATTTGATGTGGTTTGCACTTCAGGGCCACCGCAGATGTGGTATCCTTTTGTTCCTAACACATTACCCACTCCAGTTCAATATAGATATCCAGTGTGATTTATATTTTTCTCATTGAGATCTGATGTGTTTTCAAGGTATTCCTTTCATTTTTTAACAAATGTAATAATTTAAACTTATTTAAAAAAATATTTTAGGGCATTTTATCAGCATTTTATTGAGTATAAATAGCATGCCAATTAAGGCCTTTTCTACCATCATCCTGCTACCTTTTGGACTGCATCAGTCCTAAAACTAGCTGTTCATTTCTCTCCACATTTCAGTAGCTTCATAACTGCTGATTGGAGTAAAAATATATTATGCTATTAAGCTATTTATTCATTTATAATGTATTTTGTACAGAATATATCAGTGGAGTACATTTTTAAGGAAAAAACTGATTAGCTGTTTGCTTGTGAAAGTAGAAAGTAGAAAATTGGACAATGGACTTTGTTGGTGAAGAAGCACAGCATGACTTATCAGAACATTTGCAAAAAAGTGAGTAGACCCAAGCTTTCCTCACACATTGTCCCTTGTGTAGAGTGAACACACCCCATCATCATTCTCTGTTCCTCTTTTAAATATTTCACGTTATCAAGCTGAATATCTGCATCACATTTGGATTCCTTCAAAGTAAGTTCCTCCAGTGTTGCATTTCCCTTCACTCCCAAATGCCAAACCAAGAAATATTTGTAGCCCATTTACCTGGTACACCATTGGTGAAAAGACACAATTAAAGTATAGCAAGAAGTACACTTATACTGCTATGTTCCAAAAACGATGTAAACACAGAAGTGAATACAAAATTACAACACGAAGTGAACTGTTTGAACTGTTGCGAAATTCCATTCAATATCACTTTGCCTGTATGACATATAGCTGGTCAGCAACCACACAAGATCTTGTGCTGAACAAACATTGTAATGTCAAGTAATGCTTGACCTTACACAAAACCTTGACTTGACGCTCAAACAGGCAAACACACACACGGCTTTATAGCAAATTTCTTGTAGTGTGTGAAAATAATTATGCACATGTAAACATGACTAATGAGGGGGCGTGAGCTCTCTGAGAGTCTGTTGTTTACTGTTTCTCCTAATTTTTTTTCCTGGAGCAGTGGTCTAAGGAATTGCTAGCCACTCCTATGGGGCTCAGGTTAATGGCAGCATTTAGAAGAAATTGCTACAGGGACCGTGAAATAATAGCTTGTTTTGTTTTCCTGTTTTACTCATAATCAGTATACTTACACTACAATTACAATTAGCAAAATCAGTTCTGTGCTAAACAGCAAAGAAGTTGCCATGTTAATGGAACCTGATAATATTGAAATGAATGCTAAATTTATACCAAGTCTGATGAAGAGTGTTGCTTGTTACAGTTTTTACAATAGATGAAAACCTGAGCAGTATGCAAGCCACTGTACAGTATATGGTTGCATAAGCTACATTGTTACATTTTTAATATCTTTTAGTATGTTTTAAACGTAACCTGAATTATCAGATTCCTCCAGGGCTGTAGGCCTCAAAAAGGTAGGTAGATTAGGTCCTGAAAATGAAAAACATGCATATACTGTATAAAATTGTATTCTCAGTTATAACAAGAATAGTTATGTGGCCTGAAAGTGGGTTGACTGTCCTTTTTTCATTAAAAAAGCATATCTTGAAAGTTGTTTGATATATAAAGTTAAAATTTCACAGTAATCATTATATATTGAACCATAGCATTTTTTTTAATGCAAATTGGGTCTGGTTTAACAGAAAGAAGGTGGCTGTAGCTCAGGAGGTAGAGCAGGTCACCTACTGATCAGAAGGTCAGTGGTTCAATTCCTGGCTGCATGCCAAAGTATCCTTGGGCAAGATACTGAACCCCAAGTTGCTCTCCAATGCACGCGTTGGAGTATGAATGTATGTGAATGTTAGATAATAAAAGCACTTAGCTTAGATACTCATGGAAGTGCTTGTGTGAATGGGTAAATGTAAGCGTGTTGTATAAGTGCTTTGAGTGCTCATACACAGCAGAAATGCGCTATATAAGAACTAGTCCATTTACCAAAGATTCCTAAAAATTTCATGATTTGAGATGGAATGACCCAGGCCTCGAAAACGATTAATATGCACACATAACAAAATTCTTTTCTAAGTTATGTTTAGAGTAGACTATACTGATATTTTTGTTTTGTGGTACAGCTTGTTGTATTTGCTCAATCCAGCATGAAAGTTGAATGAAAATTTTAATTTTTGTTACTAAGAATTTCTTGTTGAAGAGTGTTCTCTCTCCATGCTGTATTTAAAATTATTGCAAACCGCTCATAAAATGTCAGTAGTTGTCTTTTCCAGTGTGGTTTATTTATTTATTTTATTAGCATGTGCTCAAATATTGGACTTTACAGGACAGCTTGTTTTTTCATGTTTTAACTACCCAATATTCAGCCATTCTTTGATGAATCTGCCCTAAACTACACATACTGATTCATTCCAATGGTAAGAAAGACCAGTGAAAATTAGACATTTACCTTTAATAGTTTTTGAGACATTCATGTTGAAATATTGTCTCTCAGATTTCATGTGCACCCCCAAAACAAAACAAAACCCACAAAGGGACATGAAATCAGTAGTATAGGACTTTAAACATTTTTTTCCTTCCGCTTACCCCAGCCAGAGTTTCAGGGGGGGCTGGAGCCTATTCCAGCTATCACACGGGTACACCCTGAACAGGTTGCCAGACTGTCACAGGGTTAACACAGAGAGACAGACAACCATTCACATGTACATGCAATTTATAATTACCAATTAAACTAACTCCACTGGCTGCGTGTCTCTAGACTGTGGGAGGAAGCCAGGGTACCCAGAGAAAACCCACACAGACACAGGGAGGATATGCAAACTCCACACAGAAAGGCCCTGGCCAGTGAATGGATTCAAAGCCAGGAACTTCTTGCTGTAAGGCAACAGTGCTAACCATTGTTAGGCTCAGTGCTAACCAATCAAATGCTGTCCAGTATTTGATGTGTGCAGCTAATATTTCATAGTAATCATCATATACTGCTCAAACAAATTTAAGGAACACTTTTTAATCAGAGGATAGCATCAGTTCAGTAAAAAATCTGGGATATTGACCTGGTCAATAAATTGCAGAGAGGATTGTTTGGTATTAATGAAATTAACATGTGCACTAGAGGGGCAACACTGAGACAACCCCCAAAACAGGAACAGTTTTGCAGGTGGAGGCCACTGACATTTTTTTTCCTTTATATTCTCTGACTGTTTTGTTTAACTAGTTTTGTATTTGGCTAGAGTCAATGTCACTACTGGTAGTATGAGGCGATACTCTACAGAGG
Source organism: Archocentrus centrarchus (assembly GCF_007364275.1). Lineage (NCBI taxonomy): Eukaryota > Metazoa > Chordata > Actinopteri > Cichliformes > Cichlidae > Archocentrus > Archocentrus centrarchus. The sequence continues at coordinate 223,817 of NW_022060259.1, forward strand.
CTTCAACAGTAGTCGAACTCCTCCAAGATCCTCCATCAGTATGCGCCAGAAGGTTCACTGCATCGTTGAGTACTACCAGAGCCCTACAAAATGATCTCCAGCAGGCTACTGGTGCGAATGTCTCTGATCAAACAATCATAAACAGACTTCATCAGGATGGCCTGAGGGCCTGACGTCCTCTAGTGGGCCCTGTGCTCACTGTCCGACACCATGGAATCCAACTGTCTTTGTAGTTACACTTTATTTATTTGACATCACTGTAGCTCTCTTTATAGGCAGTTTGTGTTTCTACATAGTCCCTTAGCATTTTTATGACCATTGTGTGTCTCTAATTTGTCTTGTTTTTAGATTGTCTTTGAAGAGTTTTTGTGTCTCTAGTTATTTTTTCTTTGAAACCACAGCCCTGTGTTCAAAAAAATTATTTTAGGGGATACAATCACAATAAGAAACTGGTCATTTAATACTTGAAGAGTGTTCACTTCAGCTACGCAGTTTGATGGATGAGTAACATTATTAGAAATTCCCAGCAGAGTATTATGTCACATGCTGGTGTGGTGCAGTTTTTGGTACCATCAGTGTTTGGTTTGTTGCTGAGTTATGTTAAGAATTAGCTAAAATTGTCACTACCAAAACAGCCACTACCATAATATATGGCAAAGGTATGTCTGTGACCTGACTGTTTTGGTAGTGACAAAAGTGGATGCCAATTATACATAATAATACCTTCATTTTTCAAACATACAAATAATTCTTGTGTCTATTTTATCATGTATTTTCATAGGGCAAGAGAAAACATAAAAATGCCAACAAACAAACAAACAAACAAAAAAGTGGGATAGACCGATTGAGGGAGTACAGGGAACAACTAAGAAATGACTCAGTAAAATAGCAGTCTATAGACTGAAGTGGAGAGTAAAACAACATGGAGCATTTCAGGTTGCTAAGTCTAAGATATATGCTAATGATATGCAGCCTCTTTCTCATGCCTCACATTGGCACTTAGTCTGGCCCACTGTCTTCTTGAAAGAGTAGTTGTAAAACAGCTAACTGATCATCTGCAGAGGAACAGTTTATTTGAAGAGTTTCAGTCAGGTTTCAGAATTCGTCTCAGTACAGAAACAGCATTAGTGAAGGTTACAAATGATCTTCTTACAGCCTCTGACAGTGGACTCATCTCTGTTCTTGTCCTGTTGGACCTCAGTGCAGCTTCTGATACTGTTGACCATAACATTTTATTGCAGAGATTAGAGCATACTATAGGTATTAAAGGTACTGCACTGCAGTGGTTTGAATCATATTTATCTAATAGACTCCAATTTGTTCATATAAATGGGGAGTCTTCTTCACACACTGAGGTTAATTATGGAGTTCCACAGGGTTCTGTGCTAGGACCAATTCTATTTACATTATACATGCTTCCCTTCGGCAGTATTATTAGAAAGCATTGCATCAATTTTCATTGTTATGCAGATGATACTCAGCTTTACCTATCAATGAAGCCAGATGACGCACATCAATTAATTAAACTGCAGGAATGTCTTAAAGACATTAAGGCCTGGATGACCTCTAATTTCCTGCTTCTAAATTCAGATAAAACTGAAATTCTTGTATTCGGCCCCACAAATCTTAGAAACATGGTGTCTAACCAGATACTTACTCTGGATGGCATTACCTTGTCCTCCAGTAACACGGTGAGAAATCTTGGAGTCATTTTTGACCAGGATATGTCCTTCAATGCACATGTTAAACAAATATGTAGGACCGCTTTTTTGCATTTGCGCAATATTTCTAAAATTAGAGACATCCTTTCTCAGAGTGATGCTGAAAAGCTAATTCATGCATTTATTACTTCTAGGCTGGACTATTGTAATTCATTATTATCAGGCTGTCCTAAAAGCTCCCTGAAAAGCATTCAGCTGATTCAAAATGCTGCAGCTAGAGTACTGACAGGGACTAGAAAGAGAGAGCAGATTTCTCCCATATTGGCTTCACTTCATTGGCTCCCTGTTAAATCTAGAATAGAATTTAAAATCCTTCTCCACAGTAATCCCTCACTTATCGTGGGTGTTACGTTCCAGGACCACCCGCGATAAGTGAAAATCCGCAAAGTAGGGACACTATATTTATTTGAATACTTATACATTATTTTAGTAGTTATACACTATTTTCAATTTTTATAAACCCTCCCCACACACTTATACACCAAATATATACATTACTGTACAACACGTACTACACATGTGAATAACGAGTACCGCAAAAATCCGCGAAACAGCGAAAATACCGCAATAAATATTTTACACTAATATTGATTGAAAACCCATGAAACAGTGAAGTAGCGAGGGATTACTGTACTTAAAAGTAGAATGGGAGGCAGAGCCTTAGGCTTTCAGGCTCCTCTTCTGTGGAACCAGCTTCCAGCTTGGATTCGGGAGACAGACACCCTCTCTATTTTTAAGATTAGGCTTAAAACTTTCCTTTTTGATCAAGCTTATAGTTAGGGCTGGATCAGGTGACCCTTAACCACCCCTTAGTTATGCTGCTATGGGCCTAGGCTGCTGGGGGATTCCCATAATGCACAATTTCTTTTCATTCACCTTATTTACTTTGTTTATACTCCACTCTGCATTTAATTATTAATTGTTATTAATCTCTGACTCTCTTCCACAGCATGTCTTTTTTTCTCTCCCCTCAGTCCAACCAGTAGCGGCAGATGACTGCCCCTCCCTGAGCCTGATTCTGCTGGAGGTTTCTTCCTGTTAAAAGGGAGTTTTTCCTTCCCACTGTCACCAAGTGCTGCTCATAGGGGGTCGTTTTGACTGTTGGGTTTTCTCTGTATTATTGTAGGGTCTTTATCCACAAAGTGCCTTGAGGCAACTGTTTGTTGTGATTTGGCGCTGTATAAATGAAATTGAACTGAATTAACCCCTGATTATAGCGCTATAAATAATACATAAATTATATGGTTTTGCCTCTTTAATCTCTTTGTATGTGATAATCCCCATGGATGGAGGATACGCCAGTATGATTGTGAAGTACAGATACCTGAAAAATCTACTTAAGTACAGTAACAAAATATACTTTGTTACTTCCCACCTCTGTACCTACTTGACTATTATAGACTGAAATGGAGAAAGCGTTGATTCCCCATATCTAGGTATATGGAGACTATTTATAGTAATATCAGTTCTAGGCTGGAGCCTTATTGATTATCCTGTGATGCCAGTTTCTGATTGGCTGAGCATTGTCTATCATGTTGGTTCAGGATGACTTATCATAAATAGTACAGACTATGACTCATTAAACAATATTAAAGCCATAGCTGATTCTTAGCAATATTGGTCAAATGTAAATAACATGGTTGCATTATGTTTTGTATGTGGTTGCCTTATGATTATAATATTATACATAATGCATTGATAGCAGCAGATTATGTAGTATGGGTGTATTAGGGTGGCATTAATATTCCTGTACACACAAGTATAAAATGATGTGAATAACTTGTAAGTATACATTATATTTGGCTTATTGTTATAGATTATATAAATACATAATGTGTAGTGTGTACACTGTACATTATGTAGTGTACACCCTTTTACAAGAGTGCAGTATGTACTTTCTGTTATTTGTTTAGCATGGTCTAAGATGTGGTTACCAAAAAGTATTTGTAGAAATGTTAAAGATAATCACTAAATGCCAATCTCTTGTAGCATGATTAAAATTGTTCTGATTTAATGAATTTTCCATGTGCCAACACAGTAGCTACCTAAACTCTGCTCCCAGTGAGGTCGATTATCTCGTCAATAGTTTTACATCCTCACTGCGTACGACTTTGGATACTGTGGCTCCTCTGAAAAGGAAAGCCTCAAATCAGAAGTGCCTGACTCCGTGGTATAATTCACAAACGCACAGCTTAAAGCAGATAACCTGTAAGCTGAAGAGTAAATAGTGTTGCACTAATTTAGAAGATGCTCATTTAGCCTGGAAAAAGAGTTTGTTGCTCTATAAAAAAGCCCTCAGTAAAGCTAGGACATCATACTATTCATCATTAATTGAAGAAAATAAGAACAACCCCAGGTTTTTTTTTTCAGCACTGTAGCCAGGCTGACACAGAGTCAGAGCTCTGTAGAGCCCAGTTGTCATGAGTCGGGGCGGGCCATGTTGTTGGGAGTGTTTTCTGTCTTCCAGGTGGTTCATTGGGGAAGGCAGCTGTTCCCGGTTACTCATCAAGGTTAGGAGTATATAGGAGGGGCTGAGACGCTGACTCATCGCCAGATTGTTGTTCTACTCTTCGTGGTAGTAATCCGGCTACACAAGATAAAACTAGTTACAGTTGTATTCTTGTACTTACCAGCCTTGCCTTCTTCCCGTTTAGTGATCCTCCCGAGTGAACCAGCCCTCGCTTCCCGGCTCTGGATTCCTACCTGTGATCGGCGTTTTCACCACCACACCGGAACCCCTTCACCCGGTCCAGCTCCTCCTGTCTTCCCCTGCCTGCCTGCCCCTCAGACCACCTCGCCCTGACTCACTCGCCAGCCTCATCCCCGACCTGACCGTTAAGGTTGAGAGCCCAATTCTCCGTACTTGCCAGAAAGCCCTCACTAACCCCTCTTGTCCCTGTCAGTATTATTTTCTATTAAAGACTCTGTACTGTTCACTGTTGCCTCTGCGTCTGGGTCCGTTTTCTGCCGGCCATCATGACAGAACAATCTGGCCAAACCGTGGACCCAGCAGACGTAACAGTCCTCCACACAGCGATCACGCGCCAGGGTGCGATCCTAGGTGATCAGGCTCTATCAGTTTTGGTACAACAGACCGGGCAAGTTTCTCGTCACCTACAGCAATTAGATATGTCTCTACAAAACATCCTGGCACGGCTTTCACTCACATCTGAAACCCCTTTAGCAGCCGGGGCTGCGCCACCGGTTGCTCCACCCCCATCTCCCGCGTCTTCGGTAGCAGTGGCGGCTGAGGCGGTTCGCGACTTCTCCTATCCCAACCCAGAGCCTTTCCGGGGGGAGTTAGGTCGCTGTCAGGATTTCCTTTTGCAATGTTCTCTTCTGTTTAAAGGCGCTCCGGGGCGGTTTGCCAATGACTACGGTAAGATTTTGCATCTTGTGAGTTTGTTGCGTGATCGCGCTTTAACCTGGGCGCGTGCGTATCTCTCTGCTAATCCTGTTGAATCTATTTCATTTGATAACTTCATCAGTGCCTTTAAGGCAGTTTTTGATCATCCTCTTCGGGAGGATGAGATTGCTCGTCGGCTTTTTGCACTCCGCCAGGGAGATAAGTCTGTGGCGGAGTTTTCCATTGACTTCCGCGTTTTGGCCGCTGAGTCCGGGTGGGACACAAGACCCCTAAAGGGAGCGTTTTACCAAGCCTTGGCTAGTCCCATTAAGGATGAATTGGCTACTCGCGATGAGCCCGCCACATTAGAGGAGCTAATCGCACTTGCGATAAGAATAGACAACCGCTTGCGGGAACGCGCGCGGGAACGCGGCTACAAGACACGATCACCACGCTCCCGGGTTTCCCTGTCGGATTCGCCCCGCGTTACCGCCTCCTGTTCCGTGGTGGAGGGGATGCCACTCCTCCCGGAGGAACCGGCTGGGGAACCCATGCAGCTAGGCCGGGCTAAATTAACCCCAGAGGAACGGCAACGCAGGCTGTCAGCGCGGCTCTGTATTTATTGTGGTTCACCGGGTCATTTTGTGGCAACCTGTCCTGTGCGGCCAAAAGACAGGGCCCGCCAATAGTCACGGGGATATTGGCGGGTGGTGTGCAGTCCATGACGACGTTCCCCCGCATGCAGCTTAAGGCCACCCTTAGTTTCAACCATACGGATCTGCCTTTGTTAGCGTTGTTAGACACCGGTGCTGAGCAAAATCTGTTGGACTCTCAAGTAGTTAAGCAGCTAGATATCCCCACAGTTCTCCTCGATCAGCCTGTATCGGTCATTGCTTTAAACGGTCTTAAGCTCTCCTCCATTGCTCGCCAAACTGTCCCCATTCCTCTCACGCTTTCTGGCAACCACAGAGAATCTATCCAGTTTTTTGTTTTTGACTCCCCCCAAAACCCTCTAATCTTAGGTTACCCCTGGTTCGCTTCCCACAATCCCCATATTGATTGGCAACAGCGAAGAGTCTTGAGTTGGAGCCCCTTTTGTTCCTCTCGTTGTTTAGGGTCAGCCATTTCCCCCGACTCTCCCATTCAACCTACTCAGGAGACCACTGTACCAGATTTAGCCTCAGTGCCCCCGGTTTATCACGATCTCGCCCCTGTGTTTAGCAAGGCCCGTGCACTGTCGCTCCCCCCTCACCGTCCTTACGACTGTGCTATTGACCTTCTCCCTGGAGCACCTCTTCCTTCCAGTCGGCTTTATCAGCTCTCCGGGCCTGAGCGGCAGGCCATGGAAAGTTACATTAAAGACTCCCTAAGTGCTGGTATCATCCGTCCCTCCTCGTCCCCTCTTGGGGCGGGGTTTTTCTTTGTGGACAAGAAGGATAAGACACTAAGACCTTGCATAGATTATAGGGGCCTGAATCTCATCACCATAAAGAACAAGTATCCTCTCCCACTATTGAACTCGGCCTTTGACCCTCTTCATCATGCTACAGTGTTTACTAAGTTGGACCTGCGTAATGCATACCATTTAGTCCGAATTAGGGAGGGGGATGAATGGAAGACCGCATTTAACACTCCACTAGGACACTTCGAATATTTAGTAATGCCTTTTGGACTGACAAATGCACCAGCAGTGTTCCAGGCGTTGGTTAATGATGTGCTGCGGGATTTCTTGAACAAGTTTGTTTTTGTTTATTTGGATGACATCCTGATTTTCTCCAGGAACCTCGAGGAACACCGCGGGCATGTGCGGCAGGTGCTTCAGCGCCTCCTTGAAAACAAACTATTCGTCAAGGCAGAGAAATGTGAGTTTGACACTAACAGCATAGCTTTTCTGGGCTACATCATTGAGGAGGGACAAATAAAGACAGATCCAACCAAGGTCAAAGCTGTAGTAGAGTGGCCTACACCCACCTCTAGAAAGGAGTTGCAACGCTTTCTGGGCTTTGCTAACTTCTATCGACGGTTCATCCGCAATTACAGCCAGACTGCGCTGCCTCTAACTTCTCTCACCTCTGTTTCCAGGCCCTTTGTGTGGACTCATGAGGCTGACCGGGCCTTTCAGTGTTTGAAGGAGAGATTTTGCTCTGCACCAGTGCTTGTTCACCCTGACCCCGACAAACAGTTCATCGTTGAGGTGGACGCATCTGAATCAGGAGTGGGTGCTGTCCTCTCTCAACGTGCAGACCCTGGGGGTAAGCTGCACCCTTGTGCCTTTTTCTCCAAACGCTTAACTCCAGCTGAGAGAAACTACGACGTTGGCAACCGTGAGTTACTGGCTATTAAGTTGGCACTGGAACAGTGGAGACACCTATTGGAAGGAGCTGTGCACCCTTTTATAATTTGGACGGATCACCAAAATCTAACTTACCTCCGAACTGCAAAAAGACTGAATGCTAGACAGGCCCGGTGGCAGTTGTTTTTAGGGAGGTTCAATTTCTTGCTCTCATACCGTCCTGGTTCTCGCAATGCTAAACCTGACGCTCTCTCCCGTCAATTTTCCACAGACTCCAGCCCTTCGGTGCCCGAGCCCATTCTACCCCCCTCATGTGTGGTCGGGACACTCACCTGGGAGATCGAGAACCTTATCCACCAGGCACAAGTAGGGGAACCGGATCCAGGAACTGGGCCTCCGGGCCGGCTCTATGTGCCACAGTCTGCCCGTGCTAAGGTAATACACTGGGTCCACACCGCCCGGTTTTCTTGCCATCCTGGTGTAAGTCGTACCATCTCTCAGCTTAGGAGACTGTTTTGGTGGCCCTCTCTTGAAAGAGATGCTCGGGCATATGTGTTGTCTTGCTCCATCTGTGCCAGCAGTAAGTCGAGAACTCAACCCTCGTCTGGTTACCTTCATCCTCTCCCCGTTCCGGGCCGGCCCTGGTCCCATATTGCACTAGACTTTGTCACCGGGCTTCCACCCTCAGCAGGCAACACAGTGATTCTCACTGTCATTGACCGGTTCTCAAAAGCGGCCCATTTTATTCCCTTGCCTAAACTACCTACAGCACTGGAGACAGCGCAGTTAGTTGTCAACCATGTTTTTCGTCTACACGGCATACCAGTAGATATTGTGTCAGACCGAGGGCCACAGTTCTCTTCCCAAGTGTGGAAGGCATTTTGTAAGGCACTAGGAGCTTCAGCCAGCCTTTCCTCCGGCCATCACCCACAGACAAATGGCCAAACTGAGCGCGTTAATCAGGAGCTGGAGGCAGCGCTTCGTTGCGTCACTGCCTCTGAGCCTACATCCTGGAGCACTCATCTTCCCTGGATTGAATACGCACACAACACCCACACCTCCTCTGCCACGGGATTTTCTCCATTTGAGGCATCATTAGGCTACCAACCCCCTCTGTTCCCCTCACAGGAGAGCGAGCTCAGTGTGCCTTCTGTCCAACTCCACCTCCGCCGCTGTCATCGGGTGTGGCGGAAGGCTAGAACGGCCCTCCTCCGTACGGCTGACCAAAACCGCCGCATTGCGGACCGCCGGCGCGCCCCGGCGCCCAGGTATCAAGTGGGTCAGAAGGTTTGGCTGTCTTCGCGGGACATTCCTTTAAAGGCCGCTACTCGGAAACTGGCACCCCGATTTCTCGGCCCCTTTAAGGTGGACAGGGTCATCAACCGGTCTGCAGTTCGCCTCCAGCTGCCCCCCTCCTTGCGGGTGCACCCGACATTCCACGTGTCCCAAGTGCGGCCGGTGTCCTCTAGTCCTCTGTGCCCTCCTGCCGATCCCCCGCCTCCCGCCCGGTTTGTGGATGGGGACCCGGTCTTCACGGTCCGGCGGGTGCTGGATGTGCGTCGCCGGGGGCGGGGCTTCCAGTATTTGGTGGACTGGGCCGGTTATGGCCCGGAGGAGCGGTCCTGGATTCCCCGCTCGTTCATTCTGGATCCATCTCTCCTCGCTGACTTCTACCGGCGTCGTCCTGGGGGGCCCGGGCGGCCGCCGAGTGGCGTCCGTTGAGGGGGGGGTGCTGTCATGAGTCGGGGCGGGCCATGTTGTTGGGAGTGTTTTCTGTCTTCCAGGTGGTTCATTGGGGAAGGCAGCTGTTCCCGGTTACTCATCAAGGTTAGGAGTATATAGGAGGGGCTGAGACGCTGACTCATCGCCAGATTGTTGTTCTACTCTTCGTGGTAGTAATCCGGCTACACAAGATAAAACTAGTTACAGTTGTATTCTTGTACTTACCAGCCTTGCCTTCTTCCCGTTTAGTGATCCTCCCGAGTGAACCAGCCCTCGCTTCCCGGCTCTGGATTCCTACCTGTGATCGGCGTTTTCACCACCACACCGGAACCCCTTCACCCGGTCCAGCTCCTCCTGTCTTCCCCTGCCTGCCTGCCCCTCGGACCACCTCTCCCTGACTCACTCGCCAGCCTCATCCCCGACCTGACCGTTAAGGTTGAGAGCCCAATTCTCCGTACTTGCCAGAAAGCCCTCACTAACCCCTCTTGTCCCTGTCAGTATTATTTTCTATTAAAGACTCTGTACTGTTCACTGTTGCCTCTGCGTCTGGGTCCGTTTTCTGCCGGCCATCATGACACCAGTATTCCTTTCACTTTAACTAGTGATTTCTTCACAAATAAAATTTTAGACATTAGAGAAAAAATTATTCATAACCATCACAAAGATTTATCTTCATGTTTGGCTGCTTTCAGCACTGCTCGTTTAGAGTCTCTCGCTCCAGTTGATCTTTCGGAGTTAACTTCAATAGTTACTTCCTCCAAACTATCAATGTAATTATTGGATCCCATTCCTACTAGACTGTTCAAAGAAGTCTATCCAATTATTGATGCTTTAATCTTAAATATGATCAATCTCTCTTTATTAGTTGGCTATGTAACACAGGCCTACAAGGTGGCAGTAATGAAACTGCTACTTTAAAAGCTGTCACAGACCCCGCTGCCTCTCTCACTCTGGGTCTCCGGTTCGAGTCATGTGTTTTAACCAATCCGGTGTTGTAGAGGCTGTCCTCCTCATTAGCTGCTAGACACCTGGGCCAGTTTCTTGAACTCTCCTTTTATCCTTCTTTTATCCCCACTCTCAGGCATTGCACTCCATGGTTCCAGTTTTGGGAAGTGTGGAAAAGGCTGCCTAAAAGGAACTGTCATGCTGGCCCTTTAAGGGGGGGGCGGAGCTTAGACCACCAGTGTGCAGCATGCAGACAAGGAATGGCAGAGAGGGGAGAGGAGCTGAACCAGAGTTTACAGTCTGAAGTTGGTGGAATTATTTGTTGTTTAGAGTTTGCTAGCCACCCCAGTTTGAGTTGTGTGCGTGAAAATACAAGTAAGTGATGTTAACAGTAAATGACCTAGTTTATTTATCAAAATATACATGTTTCACCCTTAATTGATATCATGCTCTGTTCGCATGCACATTTAGTAAGTGCTATCTACGTGAGTTCCGTGTGTTGTACCTTTGTAAACCTAGTGTATTGAGAAACATTAATGTTGCAGTCATGAAGAGTGTCATTGTGATAGTATTTCAGTTATTTTGGCATTATTTAGACACTGTTGTCACATTATTTGTTATCTGTTTTAGAACCACACACATCCAGTTCCTGTACCGTAAAGAATAAGCAGTAAATTCACGTTACTGAACCCACGGGAGTGCGACTCTACTCTTTTCTGGAGTTCTAACCGGACTCACCACAGTGATCCAACCCCTCCAACCAGCCCAAGATAAAACCTATTTTACAGTGGTCCTTCGAGCCGGATGAGTGGATTGCTGTTTAAGGATGCAAAACCCAGAGTCAACAGCAATGGACACTCCACCCAGACGGCGAATGTCAGTGCCTTCCTACCTGTCAGATTACGACCTAAGTGGACCGGGAGCTCAGAGTAAATTCCGGACAGCAGCTACAGCTACAGGGGGAGTTTTAGGGGAGCATAGGGCATCAGCGCGTCCACCCACCAGATCTCCATCACCACCGATTAGCCAGAGCTTTGACCCGATGAACTTGAGGGATGGTGAGGAGCAAGAACAGGAGCTTAGCCAATCTATGGAGCAAGCCAGCGGGGAGCAGCAGACCGACCAAGTTCCAGGGGTTAGGGCTGCTCTCGAAGAGATGCGCCAAGAAAACGCTGAGCTCCGTAAACAGTTCCAGAGCCTGATGGTTGCTTTACAGTCACCACCAGCAGCCTACCAGCCTCTATTTCCACCTCTTCCACCTCAAAGTGTATACAGTGGCGGTTACAGTGGCGGTTATGGACACTACCAACTCCCAACTGATACGCCAATGTACCAGCAGCAACAATATCCAACGCTCCGCTCCCAAGGAAGCCTGCCACAAGATTCCTCTCAATTCAGAGTTTCCCAACCGTCCAGAGATCTGCACTATAACCCGTATTATGCAACCACACCACAGCAGACTGCACTTCCTCATGCAAGCAGAGATTCTTCATTTCTCCAAGCACCCTGCTTTAATGAGCCACAGAGAGAGACCACATACCGGGGACCAAAGCCCACCATCCCCTCCTTTACAGCGCCAGACCCCAGAGAGTTTGCCCGCATGAAGATTGCCTTAGAGAATCTATTACCGGCAGATGCCACTGAAAGATACAAGTATCAGATCCTCACAGATCATCTCAAATGCGAAGAAGCTTCACTTGTAGCAGACTCCTATTGCAACTCAAGGCAACCTTATACAGATACAATGACAGCTCTCACCAAGATGTTTGGGCAGCCCCACAAGCTTGCCGTGCAACGGATCACAGAGTTAATGGACGGTCCAAATCTACGCAGCGGTGACACCAAGAGCTTTCGTCTGTTTGCCCTCAATGTGCGGTCATTGGTAGGCATGTTAGACCAACTGGGACAAAGAGGCCATGTAGAGTTAGTCTGCGGCTCTCATGTCTCAAGGCTCTTAAGTAAACTCCCCTATGACCTCAAAACCAGCTTTAAGAGGTTCATCCACCCCCTGAGAGTGGCCATCCCCACTCTCATAGACTTTGCGGATTGGCTAGAATACGAGCTAGAAGTTCAGGAAGACAGCATGAAGCCCCCCAAGAGAGAGGAGACATTTAACAAGAAGTCTGATACCAAGCACACTCCTAAGCCCCCAAGTAAGACTGCTACTATCCTCCTGGGCACGGAGAAGGTTTTAGGATCCAGCAGTGCAGCATCACCATCTGCATCTGAGCATCCTCCCAACACATCTAAGAGAGCAGAGAAGGTAATGGCCTACTGTCCCTATTGTGATAATGACAAGCACTTTCTGAACAACTGTTCCAACTTTAAGAACCTGAGCAAGGAACAGAAGGTGACATGGATTAAAGCCAATAATAAGTGTTGGCGTTGTGGACGTAATCACCAAGCTGCAAAGTGTACACTTAAAGCTCCCTGCAAGATCTGTGGCAGAAGACATCTGTTAGTGCTGCACGAGGTGAATGAAAGGGTAGAGGAGGAACAAGCATCAGCTCCACCTTCAACAGAAAGTTGCCTCATTAACACTGCCAACAAAGTCATGTACGTCAATCGTCCAGTCTACAACTGCAAGGTGCTCCTGAAGATCAGTAAAGTACGCCTGAGGAATGGTGACAAGTCACTCGAGATGTATGCTGTCCTAGACGATGGTTCGGAACGAACAATACTGCTCCAGTCAGCTGCCAAACAGTTGGGCCTTACAGGATGTAAAGAGGTATTAGCTCTCCGTACTGTCAGACAAGAAGTGGAGCAGCTCCATGGGGCGGCCGTGTCTTTCACGATTTCTCCAACAGCCAATCCTGACAAGATGTACACCATCCAGAATGCCTTTACAGCCGAGCAACTGAGTTTAGCAGAGCATTCCCATCCAGTTGTCTCACTCCAGCAGAAGTATAAACATCTCGCAGGATTGCCCCTCCCTCTTCTAAACAGAGTCCGTCCCATGTTACTGATTGGTGCCGACTATACGCACCTCATCACACCCATAGAGCCAGTCAGACTAGGACCACCTGGTGGGCCAGCAGCTGTGAAAACGCTTCTTGGATGGACGCTACAGGGACCAGCTCAGGCTATTGAGTCCATCACTAATGTAAGTCACTGTCTCTTCACATCTGCACCATCACCCACAGAGCTGTTCTCATGTGTGGAGAAGTTATGGCAGATGGATGTTCTCCCTTACCGCAGCGAGAAGTTGGCCACTAGGTCACGGCAAGACCAAGACGCCATCAGGCTCCTGCAAGAACAGACCATGAGAGTCAATGTCAGAGGCATTGAGCGTTATGCCACACCCCTTCTTCGAATCAAGAACATGCCTCTCTTGAAAACCACTCCAGAAGCAGTGTTGCCTCTCCTGAGAGGCACAGAGAAGCGCCTAGCCAAATCACCCGAACAAGCGGTTGCCTATCAGAAGGAGATTGAGAAGCTTGTAGAAGCTGGCTATGTAGTGAAACTGGTGGAGCACCAATGGAAGACCAGCACCGAAGCTTGGTACATACCCCACCATATGGTTCAACATAATGGGAAGAACCGAATAGTGTACAACTGCTCATTCCAATACCAAGGCTACAACCTGAACCAACTCCTTCTACCAGGTCCCACCCTCGGCCCTGCCTTGCTGGCGGTGCTGCTGCGCTTCAGGGAGCATGCCGTAGCCTTCAGCAGTGACATCCGTGGCATGTTCCACCAAGTGAGGCTCCTACCTGCAGACTGCCCCCTGTTGCGGTTTGTATGGCGGGACATGAGACGAGACAAACCCCCTGATGTCTACGAGTGGCAGGTACTTCCCTTTGGAACTACCTGCAGCCCTTGTTGTGCAACGTTCGCGTTGCAGAAGCACATCATGGACCACAGCAAACCAGGAGAAGATGTGCATGTTGCCATTAACAAGTCCTTCTATGTGGACAACTGCTTACAGAGTCTCACATGTCCAGCAGCCGCCAGGGCACTTGTTGACAAACTGCGCCACCTTCTGGCTGATGGAGGATTTGAGCTCAGGCAGTGGGCAAGTAACAACCCAGATGTCATCCACCATCTCCCTCCAGACCTCAGGTCATCCAGCTGCGAGTTGTGGCTCAGTCAAGGTCAGTCCGACATCCAAGAGCCAGCCCTCGGACTACACTGGAATTGTAAGTCTGACACCCTCACCTACAAACACAGACACATTGATTGCTCAGTGGCAACCATGAGGAACATCTACAGAGTTTTAGCCAGCCAGTATGACCCTCTTGGCTACATAGTGCCTTATACCACCCGAGCCAAGGTTATTGTGCGCCACCTGTGGGAGAAAAAGAGGGATTGGGATGACCCGCAGCTCCCTGAAGAGCTGCTGCAGAAGTGGCATGCATGGGAAGCAGAGTTGGCGCAGCTGCACAAGATAACACTGCCTAGGTGCTACACCAGTCCCAGCCTGGACCAACCCAACTGTAAGAGAGATATCCATGTATTCTGTGATGCCTCCGAACAGGCATATGGATCAGTGGCCTATCTGAGGACAGAGAGTCCAGAGGGAGAAGTTGAAGTCGCCTTCCTTGCAGCCCGGTCTCGTGTTGCCCCAAAGAAGCAACAATCTGTTCCTCGGTTAGAGTTGTGTGCTGCTCTAACAGGTGCTCAGCTCTACAAGGTCATCAGCACCGAGTTGACCCTTTCCATACGCAGCTGTATCTTATGGTCTGACTCAGCCACAGTCCTAACCTGGTTAGGTTCAGATTCCTGTAGATACAAGGTCTTCGTGGGCACTCGTGTGGCGGAAATACAAGAGCTAACGGAAGCTGCTACATGGAGATATGTGCCCTCACGAGATAACCCAGCAGATGACATCACTCGCGGCCTCACTATCCAAGACATCACCAAAGGCAGTAGATGGACGGATGGACCTGAATTCCTGAAACTGGCTCCAAGTGACTGGCCTGATCTACCACCCCCACTCCAGAGTGATCCTGATGGTGAGCTGAAACGACAGGTTGTTTGTCTAACTGTGTCCAGCTCTAGTGTTCCGGATCCACACCAATACCAGACTTGGGACAGCTTCTTAGAGGCCACTGCACATCAGCTTCACAGGGCTGCTGACCACAACCACCCTCTTACTGCTGATTCCTACGCTGCTGCTGAGCTAGAAGCTCTACAACACGCCCAAAGAGAGTCATTCCCAGAGGAAATCACCCAGTTAAAGGCAGGCAAACCCATTGCCAAATCCAGTCGCCTTCTTCTACTTGCACCGGAGTTTGATGAGAGAACAGGGCTCATCAGAGTAGGAGGCCGTTTACGCCGCAATCCCGACCTGGCTGTAGATGAAGTCCACCCCATTGTTCTGGACCCCCGACACGCACTGACCCAACTCATTATACAGGATCATGATGGGAAGCTCCAGCATCCCGGGCCAGAAAGGGTGTTTGCTGAGATCAGGAGAAGATACTGGGTGTTACGTGGCCGTGAAGCAGTACGCCGCCATCAAAGATCCTGTGTTGAGTGCAAGAGGTGGAAAGGTCACCCCAATCCACCCAGGATGGCAGACCTCCCTCCAGCCAGACTGCGCCTGTTCAAGCCGGCATTCTATTCCACAGGTGTGGATTGCTTTGGGCCATATACCATCAGAATCCGACGCAGTAACGAGAAAAGGTGGGGGATATTGTTTAAATGCTTAACCACCAGGGCAGTCCACCTTGACTTGATCCCCAGTATGGACACAGACGCATTTTTAATGGCTCTGAGACGCTTTATAGCCAGGCGTGGCAAACCCAAAGAGATTCTCTGTGACCAGGGGACAAACTTCCGAGGAGGAGAACGTGAGCTGCAGGAGGCATTTCAACAACTTCACCCTAACCTCAAAGAGCAACTAGCTTGCCAACAAATCAAGTTTGCCTTCAATCCTCCTGGATCCCCACACTTCGGAGGTTGCTGGGAGCGGGAAATCCGCTCGCTAAAGACTGCTCTTCAAGTCATCATTGGAGCCCAAACCATCACTGAGGAGGTGTTTCGCACAGTTCTGATTGAAATTGAGGGGATACTCAATTCAAAACCCCTGGGCTACACTTCATCTGAGGTAGCAGATCCTGACCCTGTTACCCCCAACTATCTCCTCATGGGGCGGCGGGATGCCTCGTTGCCGCAAGTCATCTATGATGGCCCAGATATTCTTGGGCGGCGAAGATGGAGACACAGCCAAATTCTAGCTGACCATTTCTGGCGAACTTTCCTGAGGCATTACCTGCCAGGACTCCAAGCCCGCCAGAAGTGGCAGACAGAATCAGCCAATCTACAAATAGGAGATGTTGTCATGATAGTGGACAACCAGCTCCCGCGGGCCCTTTGGCCTGTGGGGAAAGTCTCCCAAGTTTTTTCTGGATCAGATACCCGGATCAGATCAGCTGAAGTGACTGTAAAGGGAAGAACCTACGTGCGACCCGTGGCACGACTTGTCAGCCTACCCACCTTGCCAAAGGCTGATTGATCGCCCTCCCCTTTACTCAGCCTTTTCTTGGTTGTTCGTATTCACAGGCGAATACGGGGGCGGCTGTGGAAAAGGCTGCCTAAAAGGAACTGTCATGCTGGCCCTTTAAGGGGGGGGCGGAGCTTAGACCACCAGTGTGCAGCATGCAGACAAGGAATGGCAGAGAGGGGAGAGGAGCTGAACCAGAGTTTACAGTCTGAAGTTGGTGGAATTATTTGTTGTTTAGAGTTTGCTAGCCACCCCAGTTTGAGTTGTGTGCGTGAAAATACAAGTAAGTGATGTTAACAGTAAATGACCTAGTTTATTTATCAAAATATACATGTTTCACCCTTAATTGATATCATGCTCTGTTCGCATGCACATTTAGTAAGTGCTATCTACGTGAGTTCCGTGTGTTGTACCTTTGTAAACCTAGTGTATTGAGAAACATTAATGTTGCAGTCATGAAGAGTGTCATTGTGATAGTATTTCAGTTATTTTGGCATTATTTAGACACTGTTGTCACATTATTTGTTATCTGTTTTAGAACCACACACATCCAGTTCCTGTACCGTAAAGAATAAGCAGTAAATTCACGTTACTGAACCCACGGGAGTGCGACTCTACTCTTTTCTGGAGTTCTAACCGGACTCACCACAGTGATCCAACCCCTCCAACCAGCCCAAGATAAAACCTATTTTACAGGAAGTAAGTAACAATCTGGCGTCGAGTGTAGGCCGTCCTCCACTTATGTATGCCAGATCATCACCCAAACCATCATTAGCTGCAGAAACTGGATTTGCTCACAATCTGGAGAATAAAGTTTTCTGAATTAACTATCAGTAGTTGTTTTCGGTCAAGAGACTTATATCATCTTTTGAATGTGATTAAAAAATGTGAAATAATTTTGAGTAAGTATGTGTTTGTATAAAAATGTATCCCAGTGTTAATGTGCTGGAAAATCTTGAAAATGGACCTTGTAAGTGCTTGAATTTGATCCTGGTAAAGGTATATGAATATATGTGTGATTTCCTCTTGTTTACAAGGTTCAGTATACTAAACTCCAGTCCTATCTTGGATTATGTTTTTGTACTTTGTAAGAGCCTCCAGCAGCTGTTTTCAGTTTCTTGCTCATCCTTTAGATCCCTCTCCTCCCTCCACTGCCCCCACCCCCCAAAAAAAACCCTTGCCATTCAAGGTAAGAGCATAATCACAGGAGAGACTTCAATGACCAGTAACTGAGGCCTATAGCTGAAATACAGTTCCAGTCAAAGGTTTGGGCACAGTGAAGTGCAGTACTAAGAGTAGTTTTCTGTTTCAGGGTGGAGAGGGAGAAACACCCATGCCTTAAGAGTCAGTGTGACCTCTCAAAACAGTGTTAGACTATTAACACATAGCTGGTCTGTGGGAGCTGGGTAACTCACATTCCCAGAAACCACAGCAATAACTATTCAAGTGTATTCAAGTGACATTCAAGTGTGAAATTTAATAACTAACACAGTTAAAGGATGATTCACAATTATTTAACATTTTCCACAGCATACAAAGCGTACTGTTTTGTGTACCAAAAGTGTACAAAGAAAATGTTGATCTTTTTTAATGACATTTAATTTCACCTGGTTCTTTGGTGATGTAATGTAATAGGAGGTATTAAAAATCATGGAACCCCACAAGGGACATGGGAGAAAAAAACATAGGGGGGTACTTTTGCGAGATCTCGCAAAACTTTTTAGTTTCAGGCCGTGCGCTTCAGCATTAATCTTGATACGGCAGCGTCTGTCAGGATGTCTAAAGGATCACCGAAAGATTGCTGTCAAAAGTTGCGTTTAATTTATAATTCTGCGGCCGTAACCACACCAAAACTGTACAGGCTTGAAGGAATGAACCTGACTGACTCGCTCTCACACCATCACTGCTTCACTTGACACAAACACACACAGCGCTGCCCTGCCCCCTTTTGCTTTTAGCCACTCAGTTCATAAACAACCACAGTGATGGAGGACACACACCTATTCATCGATATCATATATATTGATAAAATAAAAGCTTAAACCGTGTGTGTGTACATCTCTCTCTTTTTTCCCTGTTTTTTTTTTTCTTCCATTTCCCTTGTGGTTCTGTAAAAACAAATCCTGGTGTTGAAAAATTCTGTAGCTCTTGGTATCAAATATAATCTTTCCTATCGGTTAAATCATTATATTTTTTCACTAATAAAAATCCATCCATCCATTCTCTTCCACGATCCTTTTCAGGGTCGTGGGAGGGATGAAGCCTATCCCAGCTGTCATAGGGGGAGATGCAGGGTACACCCTGTAATTAACAGATATACCAATATACACTGCTCAAAAAAATAAAGGGAACACTCAATTAACACATCCTAGATCTGAATGAATGAAATATTCTCACTGAATACTTTGTTCTTTACAAAGTTGAATGTGCTGACAACAAAATCACACAAAAATCATCAATGAAAATCAAATGTATTAACCAATGGAGGCCTGGATTTGGAGTCACACACAAAATTAAAGTGGAAAAAGACACTACAGGCTGATCCAACTTTGATGTAATGTCCTTAAAACAAGTCAAAATGAGGCTCAGTATTGTGTGTGGCCTCCACGTGCCTGTATGACCTCCCTACAATGCCTGGGCATGCTCCTGATGAGGTGGCGGATGGTCTCCTGAGGGATCTCCTCCCAGACCTGGACTAAAGCATCCGCCAACTCCTGGACAGTCTGTGGTGCAACATGACGTTGGTGGATGGAGCGAGACATGATGTCCCAGATGTGCTCAATCAGATTCCGGTCTGGGGAACGGGCGGGCCAGTCCATAGCTTCAATGCCTTCATCTTGCAGGAACTGCTGACACACTCCAGCCACATGAGGTCTAGCATTGTCCTGCATTAGGAGGAACCCAGGGCCAACCACACCAGCATATGGTCTCACAAGGGGTCTGAGGATCTCATCTCGGTACCTAATGGCAGTCATGCTACCTCTGGCGAGCACATGGAGGGCTGTGCGGCCCTCCAAAGAAATGCCACCCCACACCATTACTGATCCACTGCCAAACCGGTCATGCTGAAGGATGTTGCAGGCAGCAGATCACTCTCCAAGGTGTCTCCAGACTCTGTCACGTCTGTCACGTGTGCTCAGTGTGAACCTGCTTTCATCTGTGAAGAACACAGGGCGTCAGTGGTGAATTTGCCAATCCTGGTGTTCTCTGGCAAATGCCAAGCGTCCTGCATGGTGTTGGGCTGTGAGCACAACCCCCATTTGTGGACGTCGGGCCCTCATACCATCCTCATGGAGTCAGTTTCTAATTGTTTATGCAGACACATGCACATGTCTGCACCGTTTGGAGGTCATTTTGCAGGGTTCTGGCAGTGCTCCTCCTGTTCCTCCTTGCACAAAGGCAGAGGTAGCGGTCCTGCTGCTTTTTTGTTGCTCTCCTACAGCCTCCTCCACATCTCCTGGTGTACTGGCCTGTCTCCTGGTAGCGCCTCCAGCCTCTGGACACTACGCTGACAGACACAGCAAACCTTCTTGCCACAGCTCACATTGATGTGCCATCCTGGATGAGCTGCACTACCTGACCCACTTGTGTGTGTTGTAGAGTCCGTCTCATGCTACCACAAGTGTGAAAGCACCACCAACATTCAAAAGGGACCAAAACATTAGCCAGAAAGCATAGGTACTGAGAAGTGGTCTATGGTCCCCACCTGCAGAAGCACTCCTTTATTGAGTGTGTCTTGCTAATTGCCAATAATTTCCACCTGTTGTCTATTCCATTTGCACAACAGCATGTGAAATTGATTGTCAATCAGTGTTACTTCCTAAGTGGACAGTTTGATTTCACAGAAGTTTGATTTACTTGGAGTTATATTGTGTTGTTTAAGTGTTCCCTTTATTTTTTTGAGCAGTGTATTAGAATTTATAGGGTGCAATAAACTGATTTGAATTTTAATGTGAACGTGTACTGCACTGCATGTACGCAAAAAGTACATGCACTACACTGTACACAGTGGCAGTGGAGCAATTTGTCATCTGAATAGCTGGTAAAATCAAGGTAAAAACTGTCAATGACATTAAAAATGTCTTTTTAAACAGAAAACTGGCTAAGAAGGCTGCAGAAATCACAACAAATATAACATCACAGTTCTATAAAGATATTTGAAGTGGCCAAAAAGCTCTGGGTTGATTGTAATGTAGGTACAATAACAGACAAAACAAAGGCTCAGACAGGAACCTCCCTGCTCTGAGAGAAAGGACATGGTGGACTGATCAAACAGAGGCTGTTCTGCCGGGTGTGTTGGATTCAGCTGACTAGCACATGTTTCTCAGTAGTGCAGGTGGAGACACTGAGGAGTTTACGGAAATAGTTGTGGGATTTATTGGAAGAGTTGTTGATGACACTTTGCTTAGGAGGATCATCAGGACTTTTCCCAACCAGAAGCTCTGGGTGGATAAATCTGTCTGCGATGCTCTTAGGTCCCACACCACTGCCTACAACTCTGGGCTCACTTCTGGGAACATGGAAGACTGCAAGTCCGGTGAGTGCCAAACTCACTCATGAACTTAAGTGGCTGATGAACTTAACAACTTCTTTGCGCACTTCGAGTCGGGAAGCGATAGCTCACTGTGCTCTCAGTCAGAGGGGCGGAGACACTCATTGTGACAGAGCATGACATAAGGAGGTTATTTAGAAGTGTAAACACCAGGAAAGTGGCTGGACCAGCCATTATTAGCAAAAACATGTCCTTAAGACCTGCACTGACCAGCTGGCACCTGTGTTTACAGTGATATTCAACCTTTCAACAGTGTGTGATTTGAACCTGTTTCAAAAAGTCCATTATAGTCCCTGTCCCAAAGAAACCACACCCCAGCAGCCCCAGTGACTTCAGGCCCATAGCACTCACCACTGTGGTGATGAAATGCTTTGAGAGATTCATCAAGACGTTCACCTCCTCACTGCCCACCACCCTAGACCCATTACAGTTTGCATACCAGCCAGACAGATCGACAGACCATGCCATAACCTTCCTCCTCCATAAGACCCTTTCCCACGTAGATGCTGGTAAGGGAAACTATATGAGAGTGCTGTTTGTAGATTACAGCTCAGCATTCAACACCATAGTCCCCTCCAGACTGGTCTCTAAGCTGTTAGACCTGGCCCTGGACCTACCCCTATGCAGCTGGGTTTACAGCTTCCTGACCAGCAGACCACAGGTGGTATGAGTGGGTCACCTCACCTCACCTCACCTCACTTCATCCTCCCTCACCCTCAACACTGGATATCCCCAGGGCTGTGTGCTCAGCCCTCTGTTGTACTCGCTGTACACCCACGACTGTGAGGCCACATCAGAGTCCAAGGTCATCATAAAGTTTGCTGATGAAATGGCTGTTGTGGGACTGATTTCCCACAATGAAGAGACTGTAGGAGTCGGTGGAAGGAGACACGAGCCGGTATGTAGTCTCAGCTTTATTCGGAAAACTCACAACAAACTACAACTCCAAATATAACTCCTCAAAAGGAGGAGTCAAGCCCTTTTATCCTAGGCCTCTCTCTCCCGCCTTTTCCCTATCTATTCCGGTCTCTCTCTTCGCAATAAGAGCTTGGGGCATTCTGGTGTGAAATGTGCATATATGTGGCCACCACACAGGCCCCCCCTGAACACACAGAATGGCAAACAATACAATAATAAAAACAGCAACCATTTTAACTCAACATAGCAAAAATAAAATACCACATCAAGAGTATCTCCTAGGGGGTTTAACAAGGCGGCCACTACGGCTGTGCTTGGCGACCACAGGTGGTGAAAACGAGGGAGGGGCATAGCCCCGACTACGGCGAGACTGCCCCCTCGCAGGGGAAAAAACAGCAGCTGGGGGCAGGTCCTCCGAGTGAGGCATAGAAACGGGAGGACGACCGCGGCGCGGAGGTTGGGCCAACTCAATAGGACCATCCGGAAACATGTGAGCAGGCTTAAGGCGATCCACCGAAACCCGCTCCTGACGACCTCCCAGCTCAACCAAAAAATCCTTAGGTCCCACCTCTAGCACACGGAATGGACCATCATAAGGAGGTCGAAGTGGAGAACGGTGCGCGTCATGGCGGATAAAAATGTACTTGGCAGACATCAGGTCCTTTGGCACATATGACTGTGGAAGGCAGTGATGCGCCGCTACTGGGGCCAAAAACCTATCATTCCCCGGGAAAACCGGCCCGCTCCTTTTGTCGGCCCCCGAAGCAGATGCACCAGGAAGGAATTCCCCTGGAACCCTCAAAGGCTGGCCCAGGACCAGCTCAGCTGAAGAAGACTGCAGGTCCTCCTTAGGTGTCGCACGCAGGCCCAGCAGGACCCAAGGAAGGCGGTCAACCCAGCTGCTGTCCACCAGCGCAGCCCGTAAGGCAGCCTTCATGGTACGGTGGAACCTCTCGCAAAGGCCATTGGACTGCGGGTGGTACGCGGTAGTGCGATGGAGTCTGACGCCAAGGTTCTCCGCCACAGCAGTCCACAGCTCAGACGTGAACTGAGGACCCCTGTCAGATGTCAAGTCAAGCGGTACGCCAAACCGAGATACCCAGGAGGAGACGAACGCACGAGCAACATCTGCTGAGGTGGTTGACGCCAAAGGAACTGCTTCAGGCCACCGAGTCGTCCTGTCCACCATTGTCAGGAGATGGGTGAAACCCCGGGAAGGGGGAAATGGACCTACCAGGTCTACATGGACATGTTCGAACCTTCTCTGTGGTATGGGAAAGTGCTCCAGAGGGGATTTGGTGTGTCGTTGCACTTTGGCGCGCTGACAAGCAACACATGAGGAAGCCCACGCCCTGACCTCTTTCCGGAGGCCGGGCCACACAAACTTGGCCCCTACCAACTTAACTGAGGCTTTAACTCCCGGGTGCGAAAGAGAATGAACTGCCTCAAAAACCCGCCGACGCCAGCAAGCAGGAACCAAGGGGCGAGGCCTGCCCAATGAGACGTCGCAAAGTAGGGTTACGCCACTATCCTGAAATGAGACATCTTCCAAACGCAAACTGGACTCGGCCGCCTTAAAAGCCTGAATCTCCGTATCCGTAAGTTGGTCGGCAGCCATGGCAGAGTAGTCCACTCCCAAATGCACAGAACTAACCTGCGCCCTGGACAGACAGTCAGCCACCCGATTACACTTGCCGGCGACGTGCTGAATGTCAGTGGTAAACTCTGAAATAGCAGAAAGCTGCCATTGCTGCCATGCAGTCCATGGTTCTGAAACCTTTGCCATGGCAAATGTGAGAGGTTTGTGGTCTACAAAAGCGGTAAAGTCACGGCCCTCAAGCAGGAACCGGAAATGACGCGTCGCGAGAAAAAGGGCAAGGAGCTCCCTGTCAAACGTACTGTACTTTCTCTCCGCATCCCGAAGCTTCCTGCTAAAAAAGGCGAGGGGCTGCCAAGCACCACCCACCCATTGTTCGCACACGGCCCCGACTGCAAAATCGGAGGCATCGGTAGTAAGGGCAACAGGCGCCTCGGGAGACGGGTGGGCCAGCAGGGCAGCGTTGGCAAGAGCAGCTTTGGCACTGTCAAATGCCTGCACCCGCTCAGGTGTCCACTCTATCTCTTGGTTGCCGTTCTTGCCCTTAAGTGCATTGTACAGAGGGTGCATGAGGTGAGCAGCCCGGGGGATGAAACGGTTATAAAAGTTCACCATCCCCAAAAACTCCTGCAGGGGCTTCACTGAGGAAGGGCGCGGAAAAGCAGAAACCGCCTACACCTTAGCGGGCAGGGGAAACGCCCCTTGGGGCGAAACGAGGTGTCCCAAAAACTCTATGGCCGGCAGACCGAACTGGCATTTAGCTGGATTCACAATCAAACCGTGCTCACTGAGACGCTCAAACAACTGGCGGAGGTGCACTGAATGCTCCGCGGCGGAAGGGCTGGCAACCAGTATGTCATCCAGATAGACGAACAAAAATGGCATACCACGCAAAACGGAGTCCATGAGGCGCTGAAACGTCTGTGCCGCGCCCTTCAGACCGAAGGGCATTCGCAAAAACTCGAAAAGGCCAAAAGGAGTGATAACCGCGGTCTTGGGCACATCACGCGGATGGACAGGAACCTGATGGTATCCCCTCACCAAATCCACCTTTGAAAAAATAGTTGCCCCCGCAAGATGAACCGAAAAATCTTGAATGTGGGGAACCGGGTACCTGTCATTAGTCGTCGCATTATTAAGGCGCCTAAAATCCCCACAAGGGCGCCACCCACCGTCAGCTTTAGGGACCATGTGCAACGGGGATGCCCACGGGCTGTTTGAGCGGCGCACAATACCAAGGCGCTCCATGTTTGCAAACTCCTCCCTGGCTATCGCTAACTTCGCGGCATCGAGACGGCGTGCACGCGCAAAAACCGGCGGACCCACAGTGGTAATGTAATGCTCCACACCATGTTTAGCTACGGCTGCAGAGAAGGTGGGAACCGTGAGGGTGGGAAACTCGGCAAGCAAACGCTGGTACTCATCACCTGTGGCAAGCATGTTAGCGAGGGGCAGGGGGCGAGGACTACCAAGTGTACAGGGGTAGGTATCAAAAGACACAGCATCTATCAAGCACCTATTAGCTACATCGACCAACAACCTGAAAGCACACAAGAAATCAGCGCCGAGTATAGGTACTGACACAGACGCTATCACAAAGTCCCAGTTAAACTGACGTCCCTTGAAACACACAGTCACCAACCTCATTCCATATGTGCGAATGGGGGTACCGTTCGCCGCGTCCAGCAGGGGTCCGTGACATTGTCCCAAGGCGTCCGCAGCTGAAGCCGGCATGATGCTACGCTGAGCACCCGAGTCCACAAGCAGACGGCGTCCCGAAGCAGTGTCCTCAATGAAGAGCAGCTTGTCCGAGCTGCCAGCGCACACAGCTGCTAGTGAGCACCGGCCCTCTCGTTTCCCTGGTGCTGGAAGGTACACGGCGGAATGCAGCGCTTCGCCTTCACTCCGAACCGGCGATGATAGAAGCAGAGCACGCTCTCCTTCCTCCGGCGCTCTGCGACGGCGGCCACAGCACCAGCTTCACTAGCCTCCGTCCCTTGTAGAGCCGCACTCGGTAAAAGTGCATGCACACCGGAATGCCTGGATGCCAGCAAAATCTTGTCCGCCTCTTCAGCTAGCCCGCGGTAATCCTTGGCCCGTATCAGAGCGGAGCTGGCTAGCGCGGTGCGCACGGGAGGGGGGAGCTGGCGCAGGAACAGATGCGTAAAGAGAAACGAAGCGTCGCCCGGGCCGAGCAGAGCCAGCATGTGCTCCATCAGCTCGGAGGGTTTACCATCTCCCAAGCCATTCAGGGACAACAGGCGATCAGCCCGCTCTTCGTCTGAAAGCTGATAAATCCGCAGCAGGTTCTCCTTCAGCGCTCCATACTTGTTAGCAGGCGGCGGGTCCCGGAGCAGTCCCATCAGCCGGCGGGTAGAAGCAGAGTCCAGCGCCGCGACGACATGGTAATACTTGGTGTCGTCTGAGGTGATCCCGCGGAGGTGAAACTGGGCCTCCACATGCTGGAACCAAGGCTCTGGATCGTGCTGCCAGAACTCCGGGAGCTTGACCGTGGCCGCAAAAATAGCGGGAGAAACGGCGGCGGCTGGTGAGGAAACAGCGGCCGCTGAGCTGTCGTCAGCAGACATGTTCTTTAGTCGGGGTCACCAATGTAGGAGTCGGTGGAAGGAGACACGAGCCGGTATGTAGTCTCAGCTTTATTCGGAAAACTCACAACAAACTACAACTCCAAATATAACTCCTCAAAAGGAGGAGTCAAGCCCTTTTATCCTAGGCCTCTCTCTCCCGCCTTTTCCCTATCTATTCCGGTCTCTCTCTTCGCAATAAGAGCTTGGGGCATTCTGGTGTGAAATGTGCATATATGTGGCCACCACAAGACAGCATAAAGGACGGAGGTCTCCCACCTGGACAACTGGTGCCAGGAGAACCACCTTCTCAGCAAAACTCATTGTGGACTTCAGCAGGAAGCAGCAGAGGGACTACCTCACTCTGTGCAAGCGCTGCAGGGACAAGCTTATAATCGACTTTGGAACTCGTGACCTCGTCCTATGGGTCATATGTAGGAACTGTTTCTTTATTCACACAAAGCACGGGGGTGCTCTGAAATAGCGACGGTGACCGTGGCCATTAGCAGCTACAGTCATCTTGGTCACGGTTGTTCCATTACTAGCTAGCCTCCATACCTGACAACGTACGTAATTCACATCTCAAACTAATAATATCAATGAGCAAAACAGAACTGACAACATTGTAACTAAGCACATAAACACCGAAATGAGAACTCCCATGATCCTTTGCTCTGACGGGTCCCATCCTTGACTGCCTTTAACCCTGTGTGCACTATGCAGACTACGATACAGAAAAAAACAAACGTATTTTAAGTTGTGATGTTTCCACAGCATATTTCTGTGCTGACTTTAGACTCTTTTTGCAGGCAAACGGTTAGAGGATATGCCCTATGATGCTGAAAGCTGGTATAGATGATATTGGGTAAAATAAAAAGTAGTTTAAGTTTATTTATCCAGGTCAAAAGACTTAAGAGTGGTCATAGGAGGGGTGATGCAGAAGATTATGGTATCATTCATTGCACACTATGGTTAAAGTGTGTGAAAAATGCATATCTTTAATAATTAAATGATCTTCTACACTCCTTAGTGTTTTAGGGAAATAGCTCCTGATGTTATTCAACTCCTCCTGTCAGGGTTCTTGTCGAGCTTACATTTGATAAAAACAATGGTGCATGCGAAGTTTTTGTTTCTTTATGAATAAAAACAATTTAGGCCTCGCATGACTGAGACTTTGGGGATTTTTTTTAGGTGTTTATTAGGGACGTACATCTATTTGAGTAATACTATTCTAAACCTGTGATGTTTTACTTTATGTTCTGACTTTATTGAGTCAAATTTATAATGTTGTTGGATGATGAGAAACTAATGCAATAATCCTTTTCACAGTGATGATGGTTTATTATTATTATTGAATAAAAAAACAGACTATTCAAAAGTTTTAACTGTGGATTTTAAAAAACAGAAACTAAAGTAACACACACCCTGGTAATTGGGGATGAATAGTTAAAGTGTACATGGGTGAGAGTTCACCTAATGAGCGTTGTGTGAGTGCCAACCTCTTTGTACCTGAAAATTTGAGTCAGTGTTTTTTAAGAAAATGCAGATGTGATAACAAATAGAACACAAGAATGCTGTAAGAACTCTTTTTTCCCCCACCTTAGATAGGAAAATACACAGCTATTGCTTTAACCATAGTTTTTTTTTTGTTTGGGGCATAGTATGTGATGTTTTATGAATGAAAAGATGATTAAACATATATTGCACTGTGTTTTCTGTGAGAAATGCAGAGTTAAAAATGAGCAGCCTGTACAGTTTTTTTTTAACATTGATTTTTATTTCAACCCCATAAACCAAAAATACATGTATTACATACACAGTCTGTGTTTGCCTAACCAGTAGTTTTCCACCATGAGAACCTCTGCTGGTAAGTCATCAAAGAAATACTCCTCCCTCAGTTCATGATACAAACTGTCTATTGCCTTCTGTGATGTTTAATGCATGCACCAATTCAGACACCTGAGCTTCCACAATCCATGTGAAATCCTTACGTGCGTCGTCCAGACTGTTGGACCACAAGAAGAGTCGAATGGCAGGAATGAGACGATCTGTCCAGAATATTTTCATCGCTTCATCATAATGGAGAGCATAGAAGAAATCAGGAATATCCTGCTTACAGCTGTGCTGATCATGGCTAGGGTGTTTGAGTTGACATCCGTAGCATATCCCTTCATGATAGTTCTGCACCGCCTTACACAGAATGCGTAGTGTGGCGAGCTTAACAACCGTGACCCTGCACCGCGACAGTTGTTCTTCAGGTATCTGATGAGATGGTGGAGGTGAAGAAGTTGGAGAATCAGGAGGATGAGGAGGAGGAACGGCCAACATCTGTGATGGTTGTGAAGTTGCAACAGTTGGTGAAGTTTTAACGTCTAGAAAAACAAAAAAAGAAAAAATTGTTAGTTAGTTATGTAGCCATCATTCATGTAATACATACAAATACACAAACATACCATTATTATTTAAAAAAAAAAAAAGAAATGCGATGGTATACAGAATACAGTTTGGTTCACATAATTTTGTGTAAAAAAAAAAAAAAAAATATGCTTACCTGAATCCATTTAAAAAGACAGAAAGAGCAGCGTTTGCGCCGGAGTCTGTGGAAAAACTAGGAAAAAGACACAGCGATCGTCTTCACAATGAGTGTTAGTGAATGTTACGGTCTTCGCCATGCCTGTTTTATAAAACCACGACCCTTTTTTATTGCAGTATGACCCATTTGGTTTGAAACCCTCCCCTCAGTCCTTTTTTACCACCACCTGTTTGCTCTGGAAAAGTACTGCGTCCTGCCATGTGTATTATCATTATATCCTGATTGTTAAATCAAATTAAAAATAACCACATAGCTTTTTTAAGAAACTGACGAGCTCGGTAACGTGAAAGCAGCAACACCGTCAGCTGTATCCGTAAACAAAAGACCGGTCGCTGATTGTGACATTGTAAAAGCGACACGTTGCTATATGGCTGATGGGAATTGTAGTGATATCTATATTTAAAATTTTTTTTTTTTTTTGCGATGCATCGACTTTTAGTAAAAAACCGTTGCTGTAATTATTTGCGTGTGGAGAATTACCCTTTGATGCTCGGATATTCAGCTGTTTAAGGAAGAGTTTATTTAAGCATCGTCCCAAACAGTGTGGATGGGGATTGGCCTTTTCCTTTTGATGAAGTCTTGAGAGATAGAGGGAGAGACTGTGGGAATCATTTGTTAGGACACAAGGATTTCAACAGGTGGTGGGTCTGTTTTTATGACAGTCAGCTGAAGTCTGCATCATCTTTTAGTAAAAACAGATGGTGTAATTGCATGTGGAGAATTACCCTTTGATGCTCGGATATCCACCTGTTAAAGAAAGAGTTTATTTAAGCATCTTCACAAACAGTGTGGATGGGGATTGTCCTTTTGATGAAGTCTTGAGAGATAGAGGGAGAGACTGTGGAAATCATTTGTTAGGACACTCCACCACTCACACACACATGCACCTGATAATCATAATCAATCGATCACGCACGATCACACACGATCACACACGATCACACACGCACGCGCACGAGGACGCTCATGTACGCGCATTGACCTTTGACCCCACCCCCACACACCTGTCGGTCATAAATCATGAATGCTGCAGGTATATTACTACTGTCAGTCTTTGAAATTGCAGAATCAAAAACAGGGATTCCCCACCCAAGGGCTCAGCTAACCTGGATTCAATGTTTGAAAGCATAGGAACACAAAAGTTCTCAAAATGAGAAAGTCACAAAAGTCAGAGTTAGGGAACACGTTTTTATTATGTGCCAGATTTAAAACAGAACAGATGGTCCCAGTGGCTCCTGGCTTAAAAACAGAAAACTCAGTTCCCGTGGAGTTCGTACAGTCTTTTAATATGTCAACTCAAAAACTGTCAACTAAGTTTTCACATCTGTTAGCTCAGAAACCAAAAAGTCAGTGTTGAGTAAAACAGCAAGCTGCACTTCAGTTTCAGAAATCACTCATTTGGGCACAGACTGATTTCTACAATTACATGTTCCCAGTGAACACGTAAATATACCTTGCTCAGACAAAGACAAAGGGGATGACAACAACTATAAATACAGAAAGGAGACACCTGGGAACACAGGAGAACTAAACCAGAACAATGAGACATAGGAGAAGTAAAACTAAAAACCAAGCACAAGACACTAATAACTAAGTAAAACAGGAAGTAAAGAAACTGAGGACAGTCTCTAACATACAAACTTGACAATAGGAAAGAAGGAACACAGGGAGTTAAACTAAGCTGAAACCTCAAACACTAAAATCTCAACATTAACATGAGCAGGATCCAAAATACAACACACAAAACCCCAGGGTTCATGAGACAGGAATGCTTTTATGGGTGGATGCCACTGATATTTTTTTCCTTCTTCATCTTTTTTTTGACTGTTTTTTCACTAGTTTTGCAGGCTCAGTGTATCTGCTCCTTTGTGCAAGGAGGAACAGGGTGAACACCAGCAGGACACTGGTGTGAATATCTCTGACAAAACAATCAGAAACAGACTTCATGAGGGTGGCTTGAGGGCCTGACATCCTCTAGCAGGCCCTGTGTTCACTGCCCAAGTGGCATTTGCCATAGAATACCAGAACTGGCCAGTTGACCACTGGTGACATGGTAAATGGTTCTTATATAGTGCTTTTCTACCCAA
The DNA here is from genome assembly GCF_007364275.1 of Archocentrus centrarchus. Taxonomy (NCBI): domain Eukaryota; kingdom Metazoa; phylum Chordata; class Actinopteri; order Cichliformes; family Cichlidae; genus Archocentrus; species Archocentrus centrarchus. The sequence continues at coordinate 254,624 of NW_022060259.1, forward strand.
AGTGATACAACACGCCTCATTCACACACATTCATACAAGCACTACTTTCTATGGCTAAGTGCTTTCTATCTAACATTCACACACATTCATACTCTGCACAAATGGATCATGGAATGCTGAGAACTGTACAAGATCAACAGGACCCTAAGAGCATTCATCAAGAACTCAATGGGAATGTGGAGAATGACACTAGAGGCCAACTTCAAGCCAGGTGCACAATTAACCATCAAGTGTGGATTTACAAAGGAGATGCTCTGTTCCGCATAGGCCAGCATCCCCACAGCCAGATCATCAACAAGCCTTCAGCTCAGGATATAGTCAGGTGGTGGAAGGAATACTTCAAATATCTTCTTAATCAGAATCAGAAGGTTTTATTGCCATATGGGTGAACAGGTTCACAGCATTAGGAAATTGCTGCGGTACTTCGTGCTTACATAAAAACAAATAAGTATAAAAACAGTATATGGTTGTGTATAAAAAGACAATATTACAAATATAAAAATTACAAATATACAGCGATATTAGAAAACTATAACTATAACACAATATTACAAAATATACAGTGCAGAGAATAATTAAAAGATAAAAGAATGTAAACTATAGTCCAGTAATATTTACATGACAGTGCAGTGATCAATGCAAACAGACAGATGCATAAACATAGGGTCATTGGCGTTTGTGGAGGGTGGTGGTAACAGTCTTAGGGTTATTGTTCATGAGTCCAACAGCAGAGGGGAAGAAACTGTTCTTATGGCGGGAGGTTCTGGTCCGAATGGACCGTAGCCTCCTGTCTGAGGGGAGAGGGTCAAAAAGTCTGTGCCCAGGGTGAGAGTGTTTGGCTGTTATCCGACCTGCACGCCCCAGGGTCCTGGAGTTGTACAGGTCCTGGAGAGATGGGAGGTTACAGCCAATCACCGTCTCAGCAGAGTGCACAACGCGCTGTAGTCTCTGTTTGTCCCTAGTGGTGGCTCCAGCGTACCACACAGTGATGGAGGAGGTAAGGACGGACTCGATGATGGCAGTATAGAACTGCACCATGGTCCTTACTGGCAAGTTGAATTTCTTCAACTGCCGCAGGAAACACATCCTCTGCTGGGCCTTTTTGATGACAGAGGTGATGGTGGGCTCCCACTTGTGGTCCTGGGTGATGGTAGTTCCCAGGAAGCGAAAAGAGTCCACTGTGGTGATGAGGGTGCCAGTCAGGATGATGGAGGGTAGAGGGGCTGTGTGCTTCCTAAAGTCCACTATAATCTCCACTGTCTTCTGGGCGTTCAGTACCAGGTTATTGTGGCTGCACCAGGACACCAGATGTTTGACCTCCATCCTGTAGGCCGACTCGTCCCCCTGGAGATGAGCGTCCGATAAGAGTCGTGTCATCTGCAAACTTAATAAGCTTGACAGACTGGTGGTCAGAGGTGCAGCAGTTGGTGTACAGGGAGACGAGCAGAGGAGAGAGGACACAGCCCTGAGGAGGGCCGGTGCTGATGGTCCGGGAGTCCGAGACATTCTTTCCCAGCCTCACGTGCTGCTTCCTGTTCATCAGGAAGTCGGTGATCCACCTGCAGATGGGATCAGGCACGTTCATCTGGGACAGCTTGTCTTGGAGGAGATCAGGGAGGATGGTGTTGAAGGCAGAGCTGAAGTCCACAAACAGGATCCTGGCATAGGTTCCCTGGGAGTCCAGATGCTGTAGGATGAAGTGCAAAGCCAGGTTGATGGCGTCGTCCACAGACCTGTTGGCTCTGTAGGCAAACTGCAGGGGGTCCAGAAGGGGGGCTGTGAGAGACTTGAGGTGGGACAGCACCAGACGCTCAAATGACTTCATGACCACAGAAGTCAGTGCCACAGGTCTGTAGTCATTAAGTCCAGTGATCCAGTGATGAGAGCGTCTCTTACACACAGTCCGAATAAGAATAAGATTAAGAGCAACATGGATCTGGCAAACTGGGCCCTAAACACCATTGATCGAATTTTCTCCACTATGAGATCAGGGAAAGGGGAGCCTGCGTGTCCGAGTGGAACAGACCCAGTTGGATATGTCATCAATTCTTGGAGTTCGTGGAGACCTGTGTGCTTCTCAGCTCTGGAGATCAAGGACGTTGAAGACGTCTGCATATTCGGCTATTTGGTAGCGGTATCTCTTCTGTCTGGGCTTGGAGGATACCTGATTTACCGGGAAATTAAGAAAATCTGGGCAGCAGTTTGACATCTGCCGAGGCTGCAGACCCAGGTGGATGGGCTGTGCAGAGCCGTACAAACTCAGACTCAAAGCCTGTTGGACCTGAGCCGTAAAGCGGACGGGTAGTCCAGCTGAGACTGTGCTCGCAGGCGAGAGGGGTTAGATCTGGAGATCGGTTCTGCACGGTGAGGATGGTAACAAATGAATTTGGAATACTGGATTACTGAATGGGTTCCCCAGTGAGACTGTTGGAAAAAAACAAGCAGCCTGTTCCAAAACATTTGCGTTATCAGGAATTTGGCTCCCTAGCTGGCCTTGGGGCTGGTAATCATATCTCTCCAGGGACAATGTGTGATGGCCACTCTTCCCCTCTGCCCTCTCTGTGATTTGTGAAGCTGGATCTGGAGTACCACGGCCGCTGATGAACTTCCATCACTATCAGCATCTGGCTCCACAATGCCCTGACCCTTTCGTCTCCGTCTGCATCCCCTCCTGCCCCTTCCTTCCCCACTATGTTGCTATCCTGGCTTTAAATGTGCAAATATGCTTTGCTAAGGTGGTTTTTTTTTGGACCCTGGTATGGTGCTGATCTTGAGCACTGTACCGGACGACTTTTTTTTTTAACCTAACTACCCCATGATGTGTGTTTGTGTCCTTTTTCTGGGGACTGATTGTAGCGGCGGTGCCAGTGAAAAACGGCAGCGGCTGCAGACACCCATCTCCCCTATGTTAGTCTTGTCTGTTCTTCTCTGGATGGTTGTTTTGAACCTAATTTCGTTATATTGTGACGGAACGTCATTATATAATTTGTTGTATAATGATTAATTTTGTTGTATGTACAATGGCAAATAAAGTTCTATTCTATTCTAAGCTCGTTAGCACAGTGTCTCAGTGTGGCAGGTGAGACACCATCTGGCCCTGGAGCTTTGCGAGCTTTGACACTCCTGAAATGCACCTGGTCTTCCTGAATACAAAAGACTGTGGGGGTGGGGGAGGACGGGGGCTTTGGGGTGGAAGTCCTTGATGATGTTGTTGTGGGTTCCACTGAGGTGTGGGGGGAGGAGGGGGTAGAATCCTTGATGATTTGGGCTTCTCTAGCCTCTTTCCCACCAACAGGCTTCCAGAGCCGGAGCCGTGAATTGAACCGTTAGGCGGTTTTTCCACCGCCGAAACACTCGGTGCTCGGCTGAAAAACGGGTTCAATTCCGGCCCCGCAAACTAGCTGGTCTGAAATCAGGAACCCGTGCCGAAAGCGGCAGAGGGGCGTGACTCTGCCGTCTCAACATCAAGTTTTCTACCATATTACATGTGTATTACATGAGAAAAGCAAAGCGATTTTCACGGCTGTGAATTAGGTTGGGCTCTAAGGCTGAACTTGCTGCTTTGTATCAGTTCATATCACAGATAACAGGACACAAAATGCATACTTGTCATCTTGCTCTAATCGCTGTCTGTGTTTCCCTCTGTGCTGCACACAGATTCTGCAGTAGTTTGGTTTGGACCGTAAAACGTATTTGCAGCACAAGAAAGGAGAGCGTGTTCTCCCACGTTTGTGCGCTTCAGCTTCCGTGTCCAGACGAGGACCCGCCCACACTCATACGTAAAGGAGCAGTTCACAGAAACGCGGTGGGAACGCGGGCCCATTCTTAAGTGTTTCGCCGGTTCATTGGGATCGGCACAGGAACTTGCTCCGGCTCCGGAACCTCGGCGGTGGGAAAGTAGCATCTGAGGTGTGGGAAGTGGGGGAAGTTTGGGGGTGAATATTTGTGCTGGCTGTATTGTAGTTGGGACTGGTGGAGGTGTGAAGGCTGCTGAACTGACCATCAAAACAACAATAGAACTCGTTCAGTCTTTTTGCAGTTTGTAGGTCGTCTGTGGAGTGGGGGGTTTTAGGCTTGTAGTTGGTAATCTGCCTAAAACTTTTCCATACAGAGGCCGTGTCATTCTCTGAGATCTGCTGCTGCATATTCACAGAGTGATGTGATCTAGCAGTGGCCACTTCCTTGCTAAACCTGTACTTGGCCTCTTTGTAGCAGTCTTTGTCCCCACTTTTAAAAGCCTCCCTCTTCTCTAACCACAGCTGCTTCAGTTTGGGAGTAAACCAGAGTTTGTCATTGTTATAACTCACCCTGGTGCGTGATGGCATAATGCTATCCTCGCAGAAGTGGATATACGAGGTTACAGTGTCTAAGTAATCATCCAGACTGTCACAGGCAGCCCTCATTGAGTCCCAGTCTGTAGTTTCAAAGCATGTGTGCAGCTCCTCCACAGCCTCACGGGTCCACTGCTTTATTGTCCTCACCACAGGTTTTGAGAGCTTCAGCCTCTGTCTGTACGTGGGGATCAGGTGGATCATGTCGTGCTCAGAGAGGCCAAGTGCAGCAGGGGGCACTGCGTGATAAGCCCCGCTTATCGTGCTGTAGCAGTGGTCTAATGTCTTCTCCTCTCTGGTCGGACATGTGATATATTGTTTATATTTGGGAAGTTCCTGACTCAGGCTGGCTTTATTAAAGTCCCCAAGTACGATGATAAGAGAGTCCGGGTATGTCCACGCCATGCACAGAATCATTCTGTTCCTAAGTGAACACACGTTGGAGAGGAAAATCCCAGGTAAGGCTGTGCTTAATCCACGTCTCCTCAGCCTCACAAGCATGCCTGCGCGCTTCCCTCTCTTTCGGCGTCTCACTTTCCGGGTCAGAGTGTGTAATAAATCTGCCGCAGAAGCGATAAAAACAGGATATAAATCCAAAGGTGTTGTGGTCCTAATGTTCAAAAGCTCTTCTCTGGTGTAAGAATATCCAGAAGAGAGTCCAGACACAGAAATAACGCACAAAAACAAACAAAACAGAGCGCACTGAAGTACCAGGGCATCCATTTGCAGCACCATCCCACTGACATGCCTTCTGTAAAGAAAACAGTCTGGGGATGAGGAGCCAACTCACCAATTGGGTGAGGGGTGAGGTCACTGAGGTAGTTTATTTATTTGTATTTTTTTTAGCCTGTCGTGTCTGGCAGTTTTTGCAATCATAATCGTGATCCGAATGCACTGTTGTGCCAAACACATTTGCTTTTACAAGAATTCTAGGGCAGCACGGTGGGACAGTGGTTAGCACTGCTCCCTCACAGTTAGAATAACATCTGGAAGCTCTGGGTTCGATTCCACCTTGGCCCAGGCCTCTCCCTCTCTCTGTGTGGAGTTTGCATGTTCTCCCCGTACTTGCGTGGGTTTCCTCCCACATTCCAAAGACATGCACTTACTGGGGTTAGGTTAATTGGCTACACTAAATTGCCCATACAGTAGGTGTGAATGAGAGTGTGAGTGTGAAAGGTTGTTTGTCTCTCTGTGTTGGCCCTGTGACAGGCTGGTGACCTGTTCAGGGTGTACCCGTATCCTATGACAGCTGGGATAGGCTCCAGCCCCCCCCACGCGACCCTGAACAGGATGAGTGGAAGTGAATGGATGGAAGAAGAGCTCTATATAGGCTATAGCAGGGGTGTCAAACTCAGTCATAGGATGGGCCAAAATTGAAGACACAGTCTGAATAGCGGGCCAAACAAGATTAAAAATAATAATTTTAATCAGTAATATGAATTTGAATGGCCAGAATACATGACTGCCAGGTCTGACAGGCTAGAAGAAAAGAGTAAGAAGAAGAAGAAGGGGGAGAAAACAGAAGAAATAAGGGGGCAGAGCACAGGTACACATACAGTGCCTTGCGAAAGTATTCGGCCCCCTTGAACTTTTCAACCTTTTGCCACATTTCAGGCTTAAAACATAAAGATATAAAATTTTAATTTTTTGTGAAGAATCAACAACAAGTGGGACACAATCGTGAAGTGGAATGAAATTTATTGGATGTGTCAAACTTTTTTAACAAATAAAAAACTGAAAAGTGGGGCGTGCAATATTATTCGGCCCCCTTGCGTTAATACTTTGTAGCGCCACCTTTTGCTGCAATTACAGCTGCAAGTCGCTTGGGGTAAGTCTCTATCAGTTTTGCACATCGAGAGACTGAACTCTTGTCCATTCTTCCTTGCAAAACAGCTCAAGCTCAGTGAGGTTGGATGGAGAGCGTTTGTGAACAGCAGTCTTCAGCTCTTTCCACAGATTCTCGATTGGATTCAGGTCTGGACTTTGACTTGGCCATTCCAGCACCTGGATACATTTATTTGTGAACCATTCCATTATGGATTTGGCTTTATGTTTTGGATCATTGTCTTGTTGGAAGATAAATCTCCATCCCAGTCTCAGGTCTCTTGCAGGCTCCAACAGGTTTTCTTCCAGAATGGTCCTGTATTTGGCCCCATCCAGCTTCCCATCAATTTTGACCATCTTCCCTGTCCCTGCTGACGAAAAGCAGGCCCAAACCATGATGCTGCCACCACCATGTTTGACAGTGGGGATGGTGTGTTCAGGGTGCTAATCACACCAAATGAGGAGTCCACCCAAAAGATCAGCTATTTTTGGAGTTGCTCTGACCCAGTCAAATTGTGTGACAGAGGCATCACAATTTGGATCCAAGTCACTTAGAGCTTTATGTTGCTACTTTTCTTTCTTAGGATAAATCAACTTCATGAACATAGTTGTTTTGACTTGCTGCCTAAAGCCTTGACATGTTGGTTACTACTTCCTTGAACGGTGATGTCAGCATAGCCCCATAACTATTTATTCTCATGCTTTGAAACAAGCTAGACTCACTGCAGTCTACTAAAACAATGGTGTAACAACTAAGAAAAAAAATCACCACACCAAATCTGGCATACAGTGGGTACGGAAAGTATTCCTTTAAATTTTTCACTCTTTGTTTCATTGTAGCCATTTGCTAAAATCAAAAAAGTTCATTTTATTTCTCATTAATGTACACTTAGCACTGCATCTTGACAGATGCAGTTTCATTATATGTTTACATATATATGACAATAAAGTCTTCTTGATCTTGACTGGGCCAATCAAGAATGTGAACATTCTTGATTGGCCCAGCCAGAGCCCTGACCTAAACCCAATTGAGCATCTCTGGAGAGACCTAAAAATGTCTGTCCACCAACATTCCCCATCCAACCTGACAGAACTTGAGAGGATCTGCAAGGAAGAATGGCAGAGGATCCCCAAATCCAGGTGTGAAAAACTTGTTGCATCATTCTCAAGAAGACTCATGGCTGTAGTAGCTCAAAAGGTGCTTCTACTCAATACTGAGCAAAGGGTCTGAATACTTATGACCATGTGATATTTCAGTTTTTCTTTTTTTAATGAATTTGCACAAATTTCTACATTTCTGTCATTTTCTGTCAAGATGGAGTGCTGAGTGTACATTAATGAGAAATAAAATGAACTTTTTTGCAAATGGCTGCAATGAAACAAAGAGTGAAAAATTTAAAGGGGTCCGAATACTTTCCATACCCACTGTATCCTTCTCTCTGCTGGTGTCATGGATCCCGCTGGTCCTGCTATCTCTGGGCTTGTTACTCTGGTCTATTAACCAATCCTTGTGTTTTAGAGGCAACCTCCTCCCATCCACAGTTGCCTGTCACCTGGCCAGTTCTGCAGCTGCTGGCGATTTGGTCATCATCCAGCCTATTTAAGTGGAGAAGGCCCTACACTCAATGCTGGATTGTTACTTACCCTCCGTCAGTTGACAAACGGGCTCTCTCGTGTGTAGTTGTTTCTTCCCGATGAACATCTATTGATCCCCTGTCTCCTTTTTCTCCCCAGAGCCAGAGAGTGAGTGAGCAGAAGAGGAGTTAGGTCAAGGATCGGCTTTTGAGAAACATTCTGTTTCATGGTGGAGCATCCCAGGGGAGACCTGGCCACCATTTGCAGACAATCTCAGTCTTAATGTGTGCACTGTAAATAAAGTCCTTGGATGTGTCACTTACAGTCTGCATCTTGAGTCCTCTCTTCACCATGACAGCCAGTGACCACTTCATAAAATATGGACACTTGTGGGGTGGATGTGAGTTTTAGTATAATGTGCATGGTGAGCCCCAACTGGATCTGGTTAGTATCTTGTCACAGTGTTCATGTGTTTTGGGGTTGAAGATGCTTGCCTTGTTTCTTTTTATATCCTTCAGATTCCCTCTATCACTGCATGAGTCAGATGAATGGAGAACACAGATGGAAGTGACTGGGTTGTAGGCAGTTTCTGCTTCCAGCAACAGAGATGCAAAAAAAGTCACTGAAACTGAGAAACTCTTTGCCTTCCATCAAGGCCTTTGTAACATGGCAGTTCCATCTGGCAGCTGCCCAATCAGGAAGTTTCTGTGTCAGTTTTTGATTTTCCTCACAATCTTTCAGTATCTCCAAACCTTTTGCATGGCTAGCACGCAGGCACTTACAAAGTCTGCAAAGTTCCTTAATCCCTCTGGATCTTTGGATTGCAACTTTGGCCAGTTGGATAGCTTCTCTCTAAATGCTCTTTGAATAACAAATGCCTGACCATATCGTTGATTACGTATTTTCCACACATCTTGGTAAGCTTTTTCATCATTTCTAAAGAAGGTGCCTTCCAGGCACTTGAGAGTAGGACCACTAACATATTTTTTCAAGTAATAAAGTTTATTAACAGCAGAGATGCCCCTTTGGTCTATCAGTGTCATAAAGGAGGTTTTCCATTCAATAAAATGGATTGGCTCACCACTGAATACTGTCGGTTCTGGCATGGGTAGTCTGCTCACTGTTATACTGCAACAGCAGGAGGCACAGATAACGTGGATGTGTTAGATGGGTATGGTGCAGAAGGCTGAGGGACAGAATCTGGGCTCCTCTGCTCACCTTTGACTGACTGGACATCACTAATTTGCAGTATTTCTCTGTCACAGGCTTCCAATCTGGCTTGAGTTGCTTCCACTTCTCTTTCAGCCTGCAGACGCTCCAGTTCGGATCTGAATTTAAAGTTTTTTCTTGTGTAGCTCTTCTAGAGCATTTATCTCTTCTCTTTGCTTTCTTTCCTCTTGTGCAATGTTGCATCAACCCGGTTTGATGCAATATATGAAGCTGAGGAGTAATGGGTGCTACTGGATTGTGCTGCAGTAGAACCTTAACTGGAGAGTGCATAGTTGTGATCTAGCAGCTCATGTAGATGACATCTTTTATCTTCAGCATCAAATTCTCCATCAACACCTGTTAGTCTTTTATATATGATTTTGATAATGCCACCAGTTACAGCTTCACATGCATCAATTTTTTTGTCTCAAATTGACTGTTGGAGCAACATGACCTCTTATGTCAGTGTAGAGTTTCATTATGTCATCCTTTCCCTTCTCTAAAATATTTGCAAGTGATGACAGGTGTTCTTCGGTTATGTCTGATTTTATTTTTTCTCTTGCTTCACGCATTTGTACTTTCCACTGTTCATATAGGATGATAAGTCTTTTTTTGTTTTTTACTTACTTCTTCTATTTGATAAGCAAACATTTTTTCTGTTGGTATTCTGGTGCGTTCAGAGCGGCGAGGTTCATCTGCAGTGCTTTGGACGTTAGGCTGCAGATCTGCCAGCATTTTCTCTTTAGATTCAATCATTTCTTTTATTTTCTGCCTTGTATGTTCAGTTTTATTTTGAAGCAGGTCTTTGTGATGCTGAATTTCCCTTTGTAGACAAACAATCTGTTCATTAATGTCCTCAGGACTCACAGATGAGGCTTGTGTGTTGTCTATTTTCCATGCAGCCTCCTTTTCCCTTTTTCACCTTTGTTTTCAGACCACTTGCTGCCATCTACTGGCCATCACAGTCGTACACCTTGACATCTTGTGACCCCGTGCGTTGGGTGGTCACGCTCTTACTGTACGTCTAGCTGAAGAAAATGTAAGCCTGAACTGACGGTCTCAGTTCTTTATTCGTCAGCTTAGATTATACACTGACGAACATAAGACCTGAATGAACAACAAAAGCACAGTACATTAAACTATTAGCAACAAAATTTAGCAACTACCATGAGTACACCTAAAACAACTGACACATGTAATGCATATATTTTACCTTGTTGCCATCTCTCAGCTGAAGCTAAACTCTTTGTTTACTCTCCCTATTTCTTCTTATTTTGTTTTCCTCTCCCAGTAATCTTTTAGCTTACATTACTGTTTCACGACACTTTGTTACCTTTCTACATTACATGTAAAGAGTTTTTCTTTCCTTTTTTCAAAATAAGACATCCGTCTTTGCAGGAAACGACTGAACAGCTAGAACAACAAATACATATTGCAAACCTTACAACCTTTATGGCATGTGAAGAGGTTTTTTATACATGTGAAGAGTTTTTCTTTCCTTTTTTCAAAATAAGACTTTTGAAAAAAGAAAAAATAAGACTTTCCATCTTTGCAGGAAACTATCCAAAGTGTGTTTTACCATACAACTTGCTGAGAGACCATAACACCTTTCCCTTGCTATTCTCACAACTTGTTTTCAAGTGACTGTCACATTTTGCTGCTTGGCCCCCTTATTGTGGCTTGTGGCTATATTTACGTTGAAGAATTGCATGACTAGAGAAATACGGTGCAGTAACAGTGGGATGTTGGCATTGGTATAATGAGTCTCACACAGAATGATGCAAAAAGCATAATTTATTGCCTGAATTCCGTGACTTCTACATAAAACTGCATTTAGTATTACCAACATCTAACACTGTCTCCAAACCAACCCCAACTGAAATCTTCCAGTTTCCACTTTAAGTCTTTCATAAAGCTTATTCATTAGGTTTTTGTTACATAGTAATATTTCGGGTTTATATTAAGAGGTTAAGAGTAAGAGGTTTTGTTAAAAAAAATAATAGGTCATTACACATTTCTGCTCATGTGAATGCAGTCCATGATCCTCTTCTTTGCTGACTAGACAATGGCTTTTCTTTCAGGCCTTAGTAAATCCATGATTGCAAGCTAAATGTTTTCCATTAAATGTAAAATACAGCAAGCAGAGCCAATTTCTATTCCTCTTGTGCACTATTTAAAACTGCATAGTCACACTTATTCTTGTGAATTCTAGAGCTTGTGCTCTCTGGCACTGATGCTTTGGTAGATCAGGTCTGTCAGAGGAATGTAGCTCTTTTGCTGGTAGTCCAGCACATAGAGTGGATCTGGGATTTTTGAGGGGTTGAAGCCACTCTGTACCAGCTGGAACTTCTGCTGTTTGAAGGTGGTCGTCATTTCCATGACCTCCTGAGAGGAAAAACCAATCTGAGTTACTTCAGAGTATCAGCACTACTATCAGTAGTATTTTAAACAGAATTTAACATATTTTAATTTAATAATACAATAATTTAAGTGTAGCATCAAACACTATACACTGAGTATTTTAAATTTTGAATCTTTAGTTAGGAACATAAGGGAAACAATGTACAGTTGACACTTTAAGTAACTTGTCATTGCTGGCTTGCTCAAACCTATATATGTGACCCAATGTGGCAAAACAAGTTGGAAGCCTCAGGGGCTAATTAATAGGTAAATGCGCTGTATTTCCGGGTTCACAGGATGCTCTTAGCAACATGGGAGAGATCGCTTACATGTTTTGAGCGCTATTATCAGCTATCAGTGATGCCATTATTAAAATTACCTTGCATATTTAATATGCAAATTAATTTTAATAATGAGTGATGTGATGTGCTCCCTTGATTGTCCAGGACAATCTCCTCCTAATAGAGACCATATAAAAACAGAATTGGATTTAATCATTCCAAATTCACACTGTACACCAAGTTATTACATGCTGATGTAAAGTTGTTTTAGATACTATTGGTATTGCTATCTATTTTATTTTTGATATGAGAAATAATAAATGGACTCAAAAATCAAATTAGAAACATTTAAAATGGCAATTCCTTTCTTCATTTTCATTTACATTTCCACTCTGCATTCCCTTTTCCTTTTTGAAAAGCTTTGTGGAGTCATTTAGCTTCTCATTTTGCTTCCCTGCTTAAAGGGTCCACAAATCTGCTAGTGTCCGCTTGGATCCTAGTGACATAAATTTCTTCATTATCTGTTTAGTGGGAAAGAGAATTTATGGTTCAGCAGGGCGAGCGCATTCACAATCCGCTGGCAGTCCAGAGATGGCCTGTATGCCTGCAGAGAACTCTGTTGTTAGATGGGAGCAGTGTCGAGAGGCTGTGGGCCACTCTTGCTGATGCTGTTGTTGGTCCATCAGTCAGCCACGGAGAACAGCGACGTTATAACAGACAAACAGCTGAAGTGAAATCAAGCGTTTAAAATAGGGAAAAGTGTCTACTGAAGCCACTGGATGTGCTTTTCATATCCAGTGCTTTTTCATATTTTTTTTTTTCACAGTTGTCCCATCCCCACTGAACTCTGCGGTTGCTCCTTTTCCTATTCCAGTCCACCTGGAATGTCGTGTAGCGATCAATTGCTACTGCCTGATCTCTGTGATGTTAAAGATGGGTGCATACTGAAACAGGTTATAAACGTGGTAGATAACTCCCTGGCATTGTTCAACGTGCAGCTCCCAGTTTTGGCCAATGCTAGCTGCGCTACAGCATGACCACAGCCTGTGTCTGTCATGTGGTAGTTCTGGCAAATGAAAATAGAGGTTTCAAAATCTAGCCTAGACAACAGCAAGCTGGAGGCCCTAACTCCAGACATCCTGTCTCACCTGGTGGAGGATGCGTGCCTGGGTCTTTGCTTTGAGTGCTAGTTTTTGTATTATGTGCAGGGTTATAACCAAAAAAAAAAAAAAACCCAAACAATTCACGTGTGTGAGGAGGCTAATGCTAATTAGATTAGATTTATGCTTCAGGGTCTGTGTGGATGTCCGCGTGCCTGCTTGCTTTTTGTGACTGTGGAGAATTTACATGACAATGTGCAACTACACAGCTATCTGCTCATGGCTGCATTATTTACACTCCTGTTTGTGCTGCCTCTGAGACCTTTTAAAGAAGTGCTGCCTGTGAACATTTTGCTTTTGTATTCGCTCTCTGAAAATGTCCAACATGGCTATATGAAGAGACACTGCAGTGAAACGTAGACCCTATGCTCACAAAAGCTCTTCTCCTCTCTGCCTGAGGACCTGTTGAATAACGTGGCTAACACTAGTACCACTCCAGGTAGTCCACTCTTTTAGGAACAACATTACAATATTCAGCCTTTAAAATAATTATCAAAATGCTGCTTAAATGACAGAAAGTTATTTAGTAACATTTGGACTAATAAGACTATGTTTACAGGCAGCATTTTAATAATTATTTTAAAGGCTGTAGGTTGTAGTAATTGCTTTAAAACTGTGTATAAAAGTAACAGGGCTTGGTGCTGGTTCTAACAGTACTACCTGCTTCAAAGAACACATTAGCTTACTAAAAATTGTAGCTAGCTTGTACTGCTCAGACATAAAAATATTCTTGCCAAATAAATCTAAGAGTTGTGCGTTGCTCCTGAAAGATGGGGCTACCTGGAGTGATACTAGTGTGAGCCATGTCACATTTCACAGTAGTATCCCTTCACATTTGTCATATCTGTGTTAGACATTTTCCGAAAATGAAGAAAATATTCTTGTGTAGCACAAACACTTCAGAACTAAGTATAAAAAAATGGCTGTAAATCCAAAACAGTTCATCAGCATTTTTCTATAACCCCATGAATTAAATCTTAGTCTTCACTTCAGTCACATATCTGATTTTTAAAATCCAGTGTGGTGCTGCGCAGAGGCAAAACTACAATGTGTGTGTCTTTGTCCAACAAATTACAGAGCTAATTGTATGCCCGACTGTCTGTTTTACCTGTAGCCTTATGAAAAGTGGACGTGCGTACGCTGGTAGGTCCTTCACTGCATGCTCAAACAGCTTCTTTCCATCAAACATGAAGCCTGGTCTTACAATGATGGCTGCCATTCCTGCTCTGCCCTCATGTCCTGTGAGCAACATGGATCAGTATGTCTGTTGTAATTACTGTTATTCAGTGATGACACCAGTAACTGCTTACGACTCCTGCTTGGACTTAATTGGCTAATAGTTACAACAATAAAGTTAGTACATTTGGCACTTGAGTAATGCATACTGTGGATATTTTAAGAACATCTAAACAGTCTTATTAACTACATTGCTAATTAAGCATGTGGGCATGATACCTGGTACTTCCACTCCATACACATTGACTTCTTGGATAAAATCCACCAGGCCAAGAATCTCTGTCACCTCTGTTGTTGCTACATTTTCACCTTTCCACCTGAAATTGGGGAAGATCATAGTGCAATCAACAGTGCAAGTACAGACTGTGTCAGACCAGGCTTTACACTGCTATGTTAACAGCCTGTGTTAATACTGGTGTCTATCCTGTATTTTTATCTAATCATTATTCCAGGATGGGGCTGTGGTAACTCTGTTCCAGGCAAGGTGAACTGGTCTCTTGTTTTTCCTTGCTTCATAGGGGTTGCCAAGGCTGCCCTTTGTCACTGATTCTCTTCATAATTTTTATGGACAGAACTTCTGCCAAGTGGCAGATGGTTTCGAACTTGGTGGTCTCAGGATTTCATCTCTACTTTCTGCCAATGATGTGGCTCTATTGGCTGTTATGAAACGTACTCAAGCACACCCTAAGAGGAGGAAGGAGGGAGACCCTAGGCAGAGCTCCCACAGCCAAAAGGCAAGAGCCCCAGAGAGCCAGGGGCAATGAGCACCCCCCCAATCTGGCCCCCCAAGCACAAGCTGAGAACGCGGCCCTGAGGCCCCAGGCATCCAAGAGCCACCTGAAACCCAGGCCACAACCCCCTAGGGATCGGGCCAACAGCCACGCCCCAAGACATCCGGCCGCACACCCTGAGATTCACAGGCACCCACATCCCAGGGCAGATAGCAATGATCAGTGGAGAGCAGTAGGGAGGGGTAATGCCCAGGTGACACATGTGTGTGAGTGTATGTAGTGGGAAGAATGATTATTATTGTGTGAAAGCTACAGTGCTGTTAAAATTGGAGGGACACAGACATGAGCACTGACCAACAGTGCTCATCCTCACTGCCCCCCCCAAGACCCTTAATTTCTAAGATGTAAATAAAATTGAGGATGTTAATTTCTGCCTTCTCTCTCCTGTAGTTTTTAGTTTGTTGTGCTTGTTGTTCATGATCTCACCATGCTCCTCTTTCCATTCACCTGGTTGTGACAGGGGACCTCCTAGAGAACTGTTTTGTTCCTGTTAAGAGAGTGAATTTTTTCATCCTGTTGTCATCAAGTGCTTGCTTGAAGAACAAAAGTGGACAATAGCTTTTTTTTTGTCCTCCAGATAACCATGGTAACAAAGATAAAGGAAAGAAATGGACCAGTCCCACCCAACTTCCGGCCTCAAGCTCCTGTCAGGCATCATAGTGGATGAACAGGCGCATGGCTCAGAACATGACCAGTGCCCAGAAAGGAATTGGCACTTACACCAGATGAGCAAAACACCAGCTATTGGTGGATAGAGCAGTCACTCAAGACTGTAAGACGAGAATGACCAACCTGTGCACTGCCTGGATTGATTTGATGTTTCACAAATACAACATGCTGAAATCTACCTTGTCCACACTACATGCCTAACATTTTTTTCAGTTGTAATCTTGGCTGTTGTCTACTTCAACCAAAGCTATTTTTTCATATTTGAGCACTATAGCAAATTTTCTTTAGATTATTAAAGAGAAATTATCGTATCCCAGATTGTTATAGTTTTACACAAATCTCTTCTAAGAACATCTCAAACATCTTACTTTACCTGAACGTGTCTCCCACTCTGTCTCTAAAGCAGATGAAGCCCTCACAGTCTTCAGCCATGAGATCTCCTGTGTTAAAGTAGGCATCACCCTTGACAAACACATTTCTCATCAGCTTCTTTTCAGTGAGTTGCTTGCTTCCAGCATAGCCAAAGAATGGGTTAATAGCGCTGACCTTGGAAAGTAAAAGCCCCATCTCACCTAAAAAATAGAATAACAATAACAATAATAGCAAAAGTCTACAATCAGTACAAATACTTTTCAGATAAATTAAACTGTTAACGGGAAGAATAAGAAATGAATTTGTATAGGAATCTTACCCTTCTCCACTCGCTGGCAGAAACCATACTGATCTTTCACTGGTTCATCTTTCACCATGTCATACTTCACCAAATCATACTTAAACAGGAGCTACACAAAATGTCAAAAGGAAATAGTGTTATGGTGGGCAACTAATAAATGGAGTAATCACCCACAAGTCAATGAGGACTTTAGCACCATCTGGATTGAGAGAAGTGTCTAAGCAATTGTAAAGCCTTGAAAAATAGCAACACATTTTGTAGTAGCCGTAGCCCCAGTCACAAAAGTGAAACTTTGTACATCCTTTCCATAGCTCAGCAGATAACATTAACTCACTTGTCACAGAGATCAGAATATGAGAAGCACGTGCTAGTTTGCATGAAACTTGATAATTAACACAAAAATATAATCATAATGCAAAATCTCTTTAATGACATTCATAATAATAATAATAATAATAATAATAATAATAATAATACATTTTATTTGTAAGTGCCTTTCAAACACCCAAGGACACTTTACAGAGTTAAACAACACCAATCACATAAAAGAAATACAATTCAAATGACCTGGGAACTAAAGTGAGTAGGCTATCTTAGATAGGTGAGTTTTGAGTTGTGCTTTGAAGACAGGGAGAAAATCGATATTACGGATGTCAGGTGGGAGAGAGTTCCACTGTCGGGGAGTGGGGTGAGAAAAAGCTCTGTTTCACATGGTGCTGAGGTGGGCAGGGGGTACAGTAAGGCAGATGGAAGAAGAAGAACGAAGGAAGCGGGAGGAAGAGGCAATAAGGAGAACATCAGATAGATAGGGAGGGGCCAGGTTGTGGATGGCTTTGAATGTATTTAGAAGAATTTGAATTGAATTCGGAATTGAACTGGGAGCCAGTGCAGTTGCTGTAGGGGTGATGTAGTGAAATGAGGGGTTTTAGTGATAATGCGAGTGGCTGAATTTTGAACCATTTGAAGTCTGTGGAGGGATTTGAGAAGGAGGCCAAATAGAAGAGATTAGCAATAATCAATATGGGAGGTGACAAGAATATGAACAATGATGGAGGTAGTCTGTGGGGAGAGGGAGGGACGGAGATGTTTAAAGTTTCTGAGATGAAAGTAATATTATTGATATGGGAGTGGAAAAGTAGAGTGCTGTTGAGGATGACACCCAGATTCCTAACCTAAGGGGAGGGGAAAACTGAGGAGCTGTCAATTGTGAGGGAGAAACTGTCAACTTTGGATAGAAAGGATTTTGTTCCAACAAGAAGGAACTCTCTGTTTAATTTAAGAAAGTTTGTGGTGAACCAAGATTTGATTTCACACAAGCAGGTGGTGAGGGAGGAGGGTGGGAGTGACGAGTTAGGTTTGGTGGATAAATAGAGTTAAGTGTCATCCACGAAGCAGTAAAAATTAATACAAAATTTACGAAAGATTGCCAAGAGGAAGAAGATAAGTAATAAAGAGAAGGGGCCCCAGGACAGAACCCTGTGGTAACAGAGGAGGGGTGGGATTTGAAGGACTTAAGTTGGATGAACTGAGTGCAGCCTGTGAGATAAGATTGAAACCAGTCAAGAGGGGTGTGGGTGATGCCAATGGAAGATAATTTATTGAGGAGGATGTTGTGGGAGATGGTGTCAAAGGCCGTACTCAGATGGAGGAGGATGAGAACAGAGAGCAGTCCAGAATCAGCTGCCATAAGAAGTTCATTAGTAATTTTGAGTAGAGCAGTTTCTGTGCTATGGTGGAGGTGGAAACCAGACTAGAATTGTTCATACAGACTGTTTTGGGTTAAATGGGAGTGAAGGTGAATAGCAATGGTTTTCTTCAAGTATTTTGGAAATGAAGGGTAGGTCAGAAATGGGGCAAAGATTATTGTAATTATTTGAATCAGAACCTTTGCAATAGCTCTGATATAGTCTTGAATATCTTTCCAGCTGCTTTTATCTCATAATTTACACAATTCTTTTTTCTTTTTTAGCCTGTCATGTCTGGCAGTTTTCACAATCAGAACGATGATCCGAATACACTGTTGTACCAAACATATTTGCTTTTACAAGAGGAGCTCTATAAATTTACATAATTTACATAATTCAACAAACACCAGCAAATCGAGTATATAACATTCACATCTGAAGTCCATATATTGTATGAAAAAACAAACAAACATCTGAATGTCAAGCATAGATATAGCTGAGATCTAGCCCAAATATTTTCACAACTACAAAGTAAATGTTCAGAGATGAAATTGTATACAATATTAAAAGGTAAAATAGGATACGGTACTGCACAAAATTCATGAGTCATCCTTATTTCTTTATACTTTGCATCCAAGGAGTCAGACTTTCTTGTCATTTTTAAAAGTGGTCTTGAGCAATAATTCTCCAGGCTTTCTGAATATCTTTCAAAGGCTTTCTTTGGACATGGGCTGCTTTTGAACTTATTTTTAGTCCAGTCTTTGTACCTGACCATTTTCAGAGGAATTTTTTTATTTGTTTGTTAAGCCACTTAACACTGACCTATCATTCAAGCATAAAAAAGGCACCTAACACAAGGGATTAACCAGTGTTGTGCCTACACATAACTTAGCATTTTAAATTGTATCTTTAGGCACTTTGCTACTTGTAGCCTGGTGCAAAAACACATCGTTTGTTCCCATATTTTGGTTGAATCTATAAAAAATGTCAAAGATAACAGTCTGACAGGCATAAAATCATCTTTTTTGCACAAACAAGGTGATTCTCAATGTGCTATTAGCTGAAAACTGCCAAGGTGTGCAGTGTGCACTGATAAATTACAAGAAACCTTGCCAAGTTATATAAAAACTTGATTGAAAACCAGTGTCAATAGTTCTTATGGAGTGATGAACAGAAATTTGAAAGTTTTACTTCAAATCATTGTCAGTATGTAGGTCAGGACAGGGATACAACAGTGACATGGAGGTAGAGCTATCACTGGCTTATATTTCAGCTTGTGGTGTTGAGGATCTTGTCAAAATTCACAGAATTCAGAACACAGAAAAGGTCCATCAGATTTTGATCCATCATACAATAACATCTGGAAAGGGTCTAAGTGGCAACAGCTTAAATTTTCAGCATGACTGTGAGCCCTAACATACTGCCAGTGCAGTAAAAGCATACCTGGATAGAAAACACACAATAGTCTCTGCAGAATGCGGACTCATCTGAACAGAGAAGAGAACAAAAGGCTGCCAACAACCAGTGAAGAGCTTTGGAATATCCTTCAAGAAACCTGCAGAACTATTCTGGAAGACTACTTAGAGGAATTACAAGAAAGCTTGACTGTTACGTCCTGTGGGTCTAAAGGACGTGAAGTAACATATAATAGAGCAAGGAATTGAACTTTAAAAAACCAAAAAAACCAAAAAAAAACAAAACATAAATAACAGATTGAAAGAAGGAACCACAAATTAATGGTTAAAACAAATAATTAATGGTATTTATTGAAACAATGTCTCCCAAGTACTAACTAGAGTTTAAAACGATATACAACCTGAAGATGCGGCCCTTCCTGTGCGGGGAAAAACATATATATATATAAAGAAAGTTAAACAGCCTCAAAGAAAACCCCAAAACAAACCCACTCCCACTGAAAATCAAAGCACATCTGTTGCTAACCCACAGACACAAACTTCACCCTCCCCAACAGGAGCAACATGATGTTGTCCACTTCACCCTCATACATCCACACAGTACAAAGCACTGCTTCAACTGCAAAACGCACCCACGCATATGTAACACACACAGTGCAACGGCTCTAACACTGACTAGTAGTTCAGACTGTGTTGAAGAATAAAGGTGGTCAAAACTCTACTTTTGCCTTGTATCCTGTATTTTGACGTATGTTTGCACATTTCTAAATCACTGGATGCATGTCTCATTTTCCTAGCAAAATATAAAGAAGGGTGACTCAAGACTTTTGCACAGTACTACAAATACTGAGGTGGTCCTCTCACTTGGTGTTGGCTCTCACTGTTGTACTGTATCAGTTCTAGTGTTGTGCGATACTGCAAGTTTTGGTATTGATCGATACCAAGTAAATACAGGGCCAGTATTGCCGATACCAATACCAATACTTTTAACTCATAAAGGCAGCTCCTGTAGGACAGAGTAGTGTGTCATGATTTACGAGATGAATCATCATCAGTTTGCCAAATCTGAACACATTTTAATGGCCACTAAATCACTGTGTTACTTTCCACAATTTCCACAACAAAACACACCTTTCAGGTTTTTTTCTGTATTTTAAAACTGGGATTTTGGAGATTTGTAATGTCAACATGCCTGTTTTTAAAGCACTTTGTGTCAGCTTCTGTTGTTTAATTGTGCATTATAAATAAAACAGATTTGACAGTCAACACCCTGGACAGGTTGCCAGCCTGTCACAGGGCTCATGTCTGAGGAATTTTTTAGTGTCAATAAAATAACACAATTCAGCGGGATGGATATTTTAATGTCTGCATATAGTCTATAGGTAATCATTCTGCTGAGGTAAAAACTATGATGACCAATTACACTAACATTAACTAATGCTGAGTACTTGTGTGTACTTGTGTGCCCTTCCCGTCAGTGTCAGTAGCTTACCTGTTGCTCTGTTGTCAGAATTACACAGAGTTCTATTGTACATCATTTATGTATATTTTAATTTTTTTTACTGGAAATTCAGTTCAATTCAATTTTATTTGTATAGCACCAAATGACAACAGTCACCTAAAAGTGCTTCATATTGTAAGGTAAAGACCCTACAATAATTCAGAGAGCTTAAATGCTCTTAAAAGTGTTCCTCTGAATGCTCACATTTGGTTACTTCATGTTTGTTTGCTGCATGGAAATGAAAGTATATGCATCTTTTATTGTTTAAAATAATGTCATCAGGAACTGTTGACCCTTGGGATTTACTTCCACAATCATTTTTAGGGTTTACAGAGAATGGTCTAAAAAAAGAGAAAATATGCACTAACCATCAGTTCTCTTGGTGAATGCCAAAGGTTAGAGGAAAATGGTTAGACTGCTTCAAGCTAACATAATGGCAAATAAGCACTCTTTAAAACCAAGGTATGCAGAAAGGTATCTGTGAATACAGATGTCGAACTTTAAAACAGATGGGATATAACAGCAGAAGACCTCAACATGTGCTACTCCTGTCAGCTAAGAACAGGAAACTAAGGCTAAATTCAGACAGGCTCACCTAAACTGGACACTATATGACTGGAAAAATAAAATAAAAGGGCAGCACAGTGGCACAGTGGTTAGAACTGTTGTCTCCCAGCAAAAAGCCTTGGGGTTGAATCCACCTTGGCCAGGGCCTTTCTGTGTGGAGTTTGCATGTTCACCCCGTGTCTGCGTGGGTTTTCTCTGGGTACTCCGGTTTCCTCCCACAGTCCAAAGACATGCAGTTACTGGGGTTAGGTTAATTTTTGATTCTAAATTGCCCATAGGTGTGAATGGCTGTCTATCTGTTGGCCCTGTGACAGACTGGCAACCTGTACAGGGTGTACCCTGCCTCTCGACCTATGACAGCTGGGATAGGCTCCATCCCCTTTGTGACCCTGAACAGGATAAGTGGAATAGGATGCAACAGCACATAAAATTTCTGTACTTAAGCACAAATGAAAGAAAACTAAACATCTAACAATAACTTTTAACTGCATGTTACAGAACTGGGTGTCAGCCCTGAAATTATATGTTTTATAACTTTACTTTTATAACTATCTTTTATAACAGATTGTCGGTCGGACGGAAAAATCTAGTGGACACATCTAAGAATAGCTGAAGTCAGAGATTAGAGCTAAATACATTGATCCACTCTTTTGTAACTCCACTGATTAACAAGAAGCATTAGGGTGGTTAATACCTACCAAAGCCACAATAAAGAAAATTCACTGGTTATCCTTCCCCACTGTCTCAAATAGATCTACCACATAAGCTCTTCCTAAGTGTCAGCAGTTTAACTATGTGAGAACTTGTTTAATCCACAATGATGTGACATTAGTTATGCATTGTATTACATTGCACCGTATGACAGTTTTTTGCGATGTGTAATATCATCACTATGGTGAGGATGCTCTTGACCTCACTCCTCACCTGACATGCTACCTTTGGGCTTGGAAACTGTGTACTCCTCAAATGAAAATGGATGAAAACTGAAACTGAGAAAAGCATGCTCTACCGGGTTAAGATCAGGTGACTAACTTGGCAATGGGTTTGGGTTGCCGTATTTTTCGGACTATAAGTCGCATTTTTGGGGGGAAATTTATTTGATAAAATCCGAGACCAAGAACAGACATTTCATCTTGAAAGGCAATTTAGAATAATAATGGATTAAAGAACAGGCCGAATAGGGTTACACCTAAGGTATGCTAAAGTAACACATTCAGCTACATGACACATAGACTACGAACTGAGTACGTGTCTGATATGTTAACATAACATTAACAGTTATTCAGATAACCATAGCATAAAGAACATACTAACAAGTTTACCAAACCAATCCATTGAATTCTTCATCCTCGGTGTGACTTCTAAAAACTGCGCATACTCCGTAGGTAGACAATACGCCGCTTCCTCTTCTGTGTCACTTTCATCAGACTCGTCGTCTGACGAAAGCGACACAGAAGGCCTTTCAGAATCCCGACAGGATGGTTTCACCGTAACGCTCCGGTTCACGGAGATGTCAAGTGTCTGAGTATTTTGGTTAATGTGTTAATAATTTCACATATAAGTCGCTCTGGAGTATAGTCTGCACCCCCGGCCAAACTATGAAAAAAAGTGCGACTTATATACAGTACTTCACACAGGTTCACCAAAACTGAACAATAGAAGACTGGAAAATTTTATCCAGAGTATTCTTGGGCAACATATTCAACCCCAAGTTGCTCTCTGATGTGTTCATTGGTGTGTGAATGTTAGACAGAAAGCACATAGGTGTAGAAAAAGTGCTTGTATGAATAGGTGTTTGGATTCGGGAGACAGATACCCTCTCTATTTTTAAGATTAGGCTTAAAACTTTCCTTTATGATAAAGCTTATAGTTAGGGCTGGATCAGGTGACCCTGAACCATCCCTTAGTTATGCTGCTATAGGCCTAGTCTGCTGGGGGGTTCACATAATGCACTGTTTCTTCTCATTCACCTTATTTACTTTGTTTATACTCCACTCTGCATTTAATCATTAATTGATATTAATCTCTGGCTCTCTTCCACAGCATGTCTTTCTCTCCCCTCATCCCAACCGGTCGTGGCAGATGACTGCCCCTCCCTGAGCCTGGTTCTGCTGGAGGTTTCTTCCTGTTAAAAGGGAGTTTTTCCTTTCCACTGTCGCCAAGTGCTTGCTCATAGGGGGTCGTTTTGACTGTTGGGTTTTCTCTGTATTATTGTAGGGTCTTTACCCACAATACAAAGCGCCTTGAGGTGACAGTTTGTTGTGATTTGGCGCTATATAAATAAAATTGAATTGAATTGAATTGAATTGAATTGAATTGAATTGAATTGAATAGGTGTGAATGGGTGAATGAGGCATGTTGTAAAAGCGCTATATAAGACCCAGTCAATTTACTATACTGCTTATACAGTTATCATTGTCTGGAAGGCATTCAAAGCTGAACAATCAGATGCCAATTTATTCATGTTTGCTATACACTGTTAGCTCACTGGTGCTGTCACTACCTGATTTTAACCTGTTAAGTGGCTGCACCAAAATCACACGAAAAAGCTACGTGACACCCTCTGGTTATTATTGGCTCTGGAAAACCCATTTCGTAACTACATACGTCCTGCGGACGGGATGTGGCCAGTTAACAGGTTAAGCACGCATGCATTTGTGCCATCTGCTCCTGGCTATCAAGTAAATGATGTTCTTCACAAGGATTCCTGATCAGCAGAGCTAAGGACCTATGAAAGCTTATTTCCACAATAACTCAAAATTTCAAGTTTGCTCTATGAATCAGTAAGCTCCATGAAGGACGTCCATTCATGAAAGTGGCTCTGGATTATAGACCTTTACAATGATATATCTACTGTATGTCCTCAAGAGTGTTCTTGATTTTATTGAGTGGCCACAGAGTCATGACAGATGGGGCGCGAACGACCTGGGAGAAAACTCATGCGGAGCAAATGTTAGACATCAGTTTCATTCTCATGGCAGAACAAGGAAATGTTAGCAGGTACATTAGCACAGCATCTAGTGAAAGGCAAAAACTGTCTTTGACCAAAAAATAATGGACCCCACTGTATTAATGGATAGTTGATTGGCAGGCAAAAGTGTGGAAAAGCAACAGTGTTGACACAGCCATGAAAGGATTGTCAAGAAAACTTGTTTCAAGAAATTGGGAGCACTTCATAAGTAGTGGACCATGGCTGGTGTCTATGTCTCAATTTCCACCATGCACAGACGTCTTCAGGAAAGGCACTACAACCGTCACCTTCTTCAAGCAACTCTTGAACCAGATAGAACATCAGAAGCATCTTACCTGGGCTAAGGAGAAAAAGAACTGGACTGTTGCCCAGTAGTCCAAAATCTTTTCAGATCAAAGTAAATGTTGCATTTAATTTGGAAATCAATATACTAGAATCTGGAGGATAAGTGGAGAGGTGCAAAATCCAAGGTGTTTGAAGTTCAGTGTGATAGTTTCACAGTCTGGGATGATTTAGGGTGCTATGTCATCTGATAGACATAGTGTGTTATCCAGTCAATGCAGCCATTGACAATGAACACTTTATGCATCCATCTGCTGACAAGTTCTTTTCCCAGTAGGACTCAGCACCTGCCCACAGAGTCAAAACTACTACCAAAAATGTTTGCTGACCATGTGCTTGTGCTTATTACTGCGCTTGATTGATCAGTCAACTTGCCTAACTTGCATCCCTTAGAGAATTTATTGGGTATTGTCAAGAAGAAGAAATGCCTGATGCAAAAATACAGAAGAGATGAAGACCTCTATCAGAGCAACCTGGAATAATACCTCACCAGTGCCACGAGGTGATTGTGTCCATGCCATGCCACATTAATGCAGTAATTCATGCTAAAATAGCCCCAAGGAAGAAAAAAAACTCCCTTTTAACAACAAAAACCTCCAAATTAGCTTTTGAGCATCACTTTGAGACAGGATGTTCCCAATCCCCAAGATTCCTCACAGTGTTACTGCAGGCCAAGGTAATGCCACCCAGAATAAGTATCTGGTTAGACACCATGCTTCTAAGGTTTGTAAGGCCGAGAACAATAACTTCAATTTTATCTGAATTTAGAAGCAGGAACTTAAAGGCCATTGTTATCCATTGTTACTTAGAGTTTCTATCTGATTTCTTAGACTATTTAGTATCTGATTTAGTGCTTAGTTCAGATAAAAATAATTATAATGGGTGATTTTCAAGGATTCAAGGACTCTTTATTGTCATTTGCATCATGTTTGCATGCAGTAGAACAAAATTCTGTCCTCAGGTCCCAGTGTGTGTGTGTGTGTGTGTGTGTGTGTGTGTGTATATATATATATATATATATATATATATATATATATATATATATATATATATATATATATATATATATATATATATTCTTTTCTACTCTGAGAACTCAAAACTCTTGCCTCATTCACCCATTCATACAAGCACATCTTTCACATACATTCATACTCCAACAGTTGCATCGGAGAGCAACTTGGAGTTCAGTATCTTGCCAAACAGGCATGCAGACGGAGAAGCTAGGGACTTAACCACCAGCCTTCCGATTTAGTCGGTGAGCTGCTCTACCTCCTTGTCCTTCAAACTTGGGTCCTCTACCAGAGACCTGGGAGTTTGAGAGTCCTGCGCAGTATCTTAGCTGTTCCCAGGACTGCACTCTTCTGGACAGAGATCTTAGATGTTGTTCCTGGACTCTGCTGGAGTCATTCTGTCAGTTAGGGGGTCACTGCCCTGAGTGTTCTTATTACCACGAGGACCACTGTTACCCTTACCTTCCACATCCTCTGTAGCTCTTCTTTCAGTCCTTGATATTTAG
Source organism: Archocentrus centrarchus (assembly GCF_007364275.1). Lineage (NCBI taxonomy): Eukaryota > Metazoa > Chordata > Actinopteri > Cichliformes > Cichlidae > Archocentrus > Archocentrus centrarchus. The sequence goes on from NW_022060259.1 coordinate 280,773, forward strand.
CGAGCTTCTCGTGTTCTTTCTTCTTGATGTTTCCATCACTTGGTATTGTAACGTCTATCACTGTGGCTTTCTTCCTCTGTTTGTCCACCACTACTATATCCAGTTGGTTAACCATCACAAGTTTGTCCATCTGTATCTTGAAATCTTTACAGGATCTTGACTCTGTCACCCTTGAGGGTGTATCCTATTTTGACCTCTGGACTTCCAGGTCATACTCACTACAGATATTCCTGTACACTATGCCAGCCATTTGGTTATGGTGTTCCATGTATGCCCTGCCTGCTAGCATCTTGCACCCCACTGTGCTGGATTGTCTCAGGGGCATCTCTTCACAGCCTGCACCTGGGGTCTTGCCTGGTGTGGTAGACCCCAGCCTCTGTCGATCTTGTGCTCAAAGCTTGTTCCTGTGCTGCCATGATTAGTGCCTATGCGCTGTCAGTCCAGCTTTTTTCAACCACTTGCTAGGATTTTTCAATATCAGCCACTTCTTCTATCTGCCATTGGTACATGCTGTGAAGAGACCTGTCCTTCCATGGTAGTTCCTGTTCTTGCTCCTCTTCTTTCTTGGGTCTCTGCTGCCCAAGGTACTCACTAAGCACATGATCGTTTGTGGCCACCTTCTTGATGTATTCATGGATCTTTGTTGTTTCATCTAGGACAGTGGTTCTGTCACTCACTAGTCCTAGGCGTCCTTCCACTCAGTCTCAGGGTGCTGGATTTGGGGTGAAACCCTCCATGCATGGTAAGGAGCTTTCTTGTCTTGACATCAGTGGCACCTATCTCCTCCTTGGTCAGTTTATTATCCCAGCAGGGTGTCTGACAACTGGCAGAACGTAGGTGTTGATTTCCCGTATCTTGTTCTTCCCATTCAGCTGACTCTTCAGGACTTGCATTACTCTCTGCAGGTACTTGGAGGTAGCAGCTTTCCTAGCGGCCTCTTGTCATGGTCCGGGGTCCTTTGGACCCCGTGTGTTTTTTGTTTGCTTAATTTTGTCTGTTCTGTTTTGGGTTTTTATTGCGGGGTTTGGTTATGTTTTGCATTCTAGTTCCTTATGTTTTCCCGGTGTCAAGTCTGCGTCTTTGTTTCCCTCTTCTGTCTTCCTGTTTTACTTTGATAGTTGTCTGGTCCCTGTCTGTTATGTTCAGTTTTGCTTCCCCTAGTCTTGTCAAGGTAATCAGCATCACCTGTGTTCCCACCTGTATCCTCTTCCCTCATCAGCCCTCCTGTGTATTTAAGTCCCATGTTTTCTCTGCCTGTTGTCGCGTCGTCGTCATTCACTCCCCTGCTGTGTCCCTTCTGTGTTTTGCCTTAGTTCTCAGAATTCAAGTCTAGTTATCCTTCTGTTTTTCTGCTGGTTCAGTCCAGCCCTGTCTTCTGTCCCACACATGCCAAATAAAGGCTGAATTAACATCCTACCTCTGTCTTTCGTATTCTGTGTTTGGGTCCACTTCCTGCCTGCTACACAGCTGTACATGACACCTCTTCATGATTCCATTTGCCTGTGGGATTCCAAAGTACTTATAGCTGCCTTTAATATCTGGAATGTTACCTTCTAGTAGTGCAATCCTCTCAGTTCTGACTACCTTCCCTCTCTCTGTTACATCTGACTACATTTCTCCACTCTGAATGACAGTCCAATGTTACTGTAGATCCTAGAGGTATGGATCAGTGAATCAATATCTCGTTCACTCCTGGCATACAACTTGATGTCATCCATGTACAGGAGGTGGCTGATGTTTGCTCCCTTCCGTAGTTGGTACCCATTGCCAATCTTGTTGATGATCTGGCTTACTGGAATCAGGCCTATGCAGAACAGCAGTGGGGACAGAGCATCTCCTTGGTAAATCCCATACTTGATGGTGATTTGTGCAATGGGCTTGAAGTTGTCCTCTAGTGTTGTTCTCCACATTCCCATTGAGTTCTTGATGTTGATCTTGTACAGTTCTTGGTATATCACCATCCATGTGTGCGGCATCGAGTTATAAGTTTTCTTGTAATCAATCCAGGTGGTGCACAGGTTGGTCAGTCTAGTGTGACAGTCTCAAGTAACTGCTCTATCTAGCAGTAGCTGGTATTTTGCTCCCCTGGTATCTCTGCCAATTCCTTTCTGGGTGGCGCTCATGTATTGTGCCATGTGCCTGCTCATTCTTGCTGCTATGATGCCTGACAGGAGTTTCCATGTTGTACCAAGGCAGGTTATTGGCTGGTTGGATGCAGCCAGTCCCTTATGGGGATGCTTGGGGGTCAGGACCATCTGACAGCCTTTCTGGGTGTGTCTATATATACGTGTCTACACACACACACACACACACACGCACGCACACGCACACACACGCACACACACACACACACTGAATAAATAAAAAAAATAAAGAGTAGTTTAATAAACTGAAAACCCTCTTTTGTCTGATCATTTTTTAATAACATTTAAATTTACAATAATAGATTATACAGAATTGGGGAATAAGTTTCACTACAGTAGTGTCTTTCTGAAAATGTTGTAACTAACTTTCAGGATATAATTCCTTCCCTGTTATCTTCTTCAATGCCATGTGCCAACACAATGCAGAGCAGCTAGCTAAACTGTTCTTCACTGCGTATGACCCTGCATACTGTGGCTCCACTCAAATAGAAAACCTCAAATCAAAAGGGCTTGACTTCCTGGTATAACTCACAGATCAGCACCTTAATGCAGATAACAAGTAAGCTGTAGAGGAAATGATATCTCACTAATTTAGTTTGGATTCTGGAGACAGTTGCCCTCTCTTTTTTTAAAATTAGACTTAAAATTTTCTTTTTTTTGATGGGTGCCTGGATAGCTTAGTGGTGGAGCAGGCGACCACATATATATGCCGCGTTGCGGCGTGAGTTCGAGTCCCGGCCTGTCGCCAGCTTGCCCGCGTGTCTTCCCCTGTATCTTTCCCCCATCTCCTGTCTCCCTCCACTATCAATGAAAGCTGCTGTGGCCAAAAATGCAAAAAAAATTTCCTTTTTGATAAAGCTTATAGTTAGGGCTTGATCAGGTGACTCTGAAACTTTCCTTACTTATGCTTCAATAGGCTGCTGGGGGCTTCCCATTATGCAATCAGCATTTCATCTTCGCCTACTTCTTTTTATTCTCAGTGTTTATACACCACTTTGGATTTAATCATTAGTCATTATTAAACTCCGGCTCTCTCCCAAAATGTGTCTTTTGTCCTGTCTCCCTCCCCTCACCCTCAACCGGTTGTGAGAGTTGGCCGCCCCTCCCTGATCTTGTTTTTGTAGGAGGTTTCTTCCTGTTAAAAGGGAGTTTTTCCTTCCCAATGTAGACAAATGCCTGCAGTGTTGGGGTTTTCCTTGTATTATTGTAGGGTTTTTACCTTACAATATGAAGCACCTTGAGGCGACTGTTGTTGTGACTTGGTGCTATATAAATAAAACTGAAATGAATTTAATTGAATTGCATACAGTTCAACATGAAATCATGTGTACCCATTCCAAAGCATTGTCTGTCTTTTAATCTTGTATTGGATAAAAAATAATGTAATCACAATTGGGTGTTTCATGGTCTCATGATCAATGGGCAGCAAGTAAGATTTTAGACTTGTTTAAAGACTTGGTATCTTCAGATATAGTTCCCCTTTATATTCAGTTCTCTATAAAGATATTGTGTAGCTATGATAGTGAGGTGAGTCTCAGCACTGCTTTATAACTTTGGTGAATACTGATATTCAAATCTGTGTTTTAGACCAACTCCCAACTGACTTAGCACTGCTGAACCAACCAACCTAGGCAATTAACAGTACAAATCAATTACTTGACATACACTTTGGGAACCACTGGTCTAGAGGGTAGACCACTGACTTCGTCACATATATATGGAATTGCTTATTGCCAAGAACTCACCCTGTAAAAGAAGTTGGAGCGGCCCACTGCTCCAATCTTGCCGATGTGGTTCATGAAACACAGGTTTCCCTCAGTGGAGCCATACACTTCACACATTTTAATGTTCCCAAAGCGACTTTGGAACTCCCGCCACACGTCCTGACGCAATCCATTCCCTACTCCCATCCGCACCTTATGAACTTTATCAAGTTCTGTCTGATGGAGAGAGAAAGATGTGAATGCATCAGCAGCATAGATCTGAAAGGTATGAGGTAATCATTTCTTTGAAAAAAAGTAATCTTTTTGCAAAATAAATTACAATTAATGAATGTGTCCATGATGATTGCATTGACACAGTGGCATATAAATAGGAAAAAGCTACGCTATGCAATGAGCTTTCAAGAAAGAAATATTTGTTTGCACGTCTGTATAGTCAAGGTACTGCCCATATTTTGAGGACCTAAATCTATTAACTTCAACATTCAGAGGAGCTAGAAAAATCAAGTCTCTATAACTTAAATTGTGAATTTACAAGGTGTGTCATTTACACTATGTAGAAAATGTTACAAATATTAGTAACAGATCTAATTAAGAATTATATAAATAAGGGATATCCTTAGTAGACTAGCTACAGATAACACCAGTGAGGGCAACTTGTGCAGTAGGCTTGGAGCAAATGCTCCCGTGCGATGACATCTATGGTATTTGCTTTGCTTTCACCACTATGACTACTAAGCATAATGACAGTACAGTACAGTACATAGAGTAATTAGTATCTATTCTTGTGTGCACATATTTTGTGAAAAGGTTTTTGTGTCCTGTGTATGCACATGTTTCATTTGCTAATTACTGATGAGGACAGTCATTGCCAGCCTCCCACCCACAAAGCCAATTAACACAGCGAATGTGGACAAAGAGGACTTTGAGTCTGACCTCAAGAATGGATAAGCTTGGCCCTGACACTGTGTGTGCGTGCATGTCTACATGATGATGGGAACACTAAACAATGGTTCTGCTTATCTTTGTGGCACAGTTGGGAATAGTATATTTGAATCACCCAAAAGTAGCAGTAAATAAAGGAACACTTCTATTAAAACAAACAAACAAACAATCAAATGAAGTCATGTGTTTTTGTATACTATAACATAATGATAATATACCATAACATCATAATAATGTCTATAATAATGTCTACTGTTCTTTATTTTCTTTGCTCTGTCAACCATTATCTTGCATTATCTGTATATTATTTGGATCCTTTTCTATCCTGATGGTTTAATAGCATGTTTAAACCGATGAAGTCATGTGATGCTGAGATTCTTATAGCAAAAATGTCTGTGTCCTTGCAGCTGAGCCCAAATGACACAGATATTTGGGCTCATTGTGTTAATTGTGTAATTATCACAAGTATTCATGTAGGTTTTGTTTGCACTTCCTGGATGCCACCGTATGCCAAAACCAAACAGAACATTTACAGGAGTGAGGAGGTGTCTGTTCATAACTGTGGACAATGTCCTGACCTGATCTCTTTATATTATCCAGACTTCATGTGAGAAAAAAGTTTGCGATTTTCAGTGATGGTAGTTTTACACCATAATGCAACAAGAATAAACTGATTTGAGGCAGTCAGTAGGTCCAGTCAGCAACCAGTATAAGATTATCTTTGTTATAAATATAGATTGTTATAAATTACCTTAGTCTGGTTGCAGAGGTACCGGCAGAGTTCACCAATATACTGGAAAATAGTTACATCATGTTTTCTGCAGTCATTCCAGAACTGTGAGGCTGAGAACTTCTTCTTTAAGACTAAAGTTGCACCTACAATAGAATAGACAACAATGCTGCTAAAAACACTGTAATAAAATAAAACACTGTAATTACAAAGAGTCCTGTTTTTAATAAGGAAAAAACACAATCTTGGGACAGAAAAGACTACATTTAATTACATCAAGCAGTGGCATGCAAATACAGTCGTACCTCGCTATATCTCGGTTCACTTATTGCAGGTTCACTGTATCACGGATTTTTTTTTTATATTACTAATTCTGTTTCGCAGAGTTTTCATTATATTGTGGAATTTTGTAGTATATAGGTATTTCCGTAACACCCCATAACTTCAGAGGTTCTATTTGACATTTCTGATGAAATTGACTTATTGTCATATTCTTATTTATTGACCACTAAATCAACAATTTGTAAGAGATTTTTTTAAATTATATGCAACTTTGGCCATTTTATTTACATTACAAAAAGGTTCTATCTGTAAAATCAAGCTTTAACTTGGTATTATAAGGTTCTAATATTTAATATCTCAAAACTGGTCAGGATGCAGATAGAACCTTATAATTCTAAGGGGATGATAAGTTACGCCTTCACCTTTAGTGGAAATAGAAGTAATGGCCGAGAACAATGGTACTGCACCACCTTCACTGCCATCAGTACTGCACAGCTACATTATTCATCATCTTCATCATTCAAGTTGTAGAGTGGGAGCATGGGAAAGGTTTATAGGAGTATACGCCGCCACTTTGCGGATTTTCACCTATTGTGGGGGTCTCTGGAACGTAACCCCATAATAGGTGAGGGATCACTGGTTGCCAGAAGTGACAAGAGAAGAATGGAGAAGAAATGCTCAGTAACTACAAGCTTTATCAAAAAGTAAATGTTTAGGCTTAATCTTAAAAGTAGAAAAGGTGTCTGTCTCAATCCAGACTGGAAGTTGGATTCACAAGAGAGGGTCTGATAGCTGAAGGCTCTGCCTCCCACTCTACTTTTCTGCTTTAAGACTACGCCTACGATAGAATACACAGCAATGTTGTTAATAACACTGTAACTCTAGGAAACTCTAGGAATCACAAGTAAGGCTGCATTCTGATGGCAGAGTGTTGTGTGGGGGATAATATGATACTATGAGGGTCTTTAATGGAGATGTTTGAGCTTTATTTCTAGTCCCTGCAGTTTCTAGCCAACTCAAGAACTCTCTTGAAGAGGTACAGTAGGTGTAAAAGTCTACAATAAAGAGACACCCGTGTGATTGGATTTTCAGAGGGTTTATAACAAGGTGAAAACCACTGGTTACACTCAAAAACAGAAAGGCCAGATTAGATTTTACCAGAAAACATCTAAAAGAGCCTGCACAGTTCTGGAAAAAAATCTTTGAACAGATAAAACTGAGATTAACTTTCACCTAAATGATGGATAGAAAAAAAGTGTGAAGTGAAAAGGAACAGCCTTGAGAGAGCCTCAAAGATGACCCAAGGTCCGAACATCCTGCCACAGCCACCACCCAAGAAAACATTGACCATGTAAACCACATGGTGATGGATGACAGATGTTTAATTGTTAATCAGACAGCTAATGCTGTAGGCACAGGGCCGGCCCGAGGCATAGGCAACATATGCGGCTGCATAGGGCTTCAAAAAAGTCAAATTTTGATTTTTTGAAGCAAATCCAGGTGGTTTTCTTGAATGTTTCCTCACCCCAGAGGAATGTTGGGTTCACCACTTTGAGCCAGAGGCCAAACGGCAGTCCATGCAATGGAAATACCGATCTTCTCCCCCACCAAAGAAGGCCAAAGTGGTATCATCAGCAGGGAAGGTGATGGTTTCCGTCTTCTGAGATGCAAAGGGCATTGTGTTCATTGACTACCTTCAAAAAAGGCCATAATATCAATGAAGAATACATGCCAACTTGCTGAGGCAGCTGCAAAAGACTGCAAAAAGCATTGTCTGTAAAAAAAAACACTTGGCTGGGAAGCAGTATCAAACCTATGATGAGGCCATCTCCACTGTTGAGGACTTTTTTAAGGATCAGGATGAGAGCTTCTATACTATGGGAATCCGAGCGCTGCAACACCGATGGAAGAAGTGTATGGACCACAGGGGAGGCTACGTTGAAAAATAAAACACATGGTCAGCCTATGAACTTTTCAGCCCACCATTGTATACAATGTCATCTGTCAAACATGGTGGGGGCAATGCTATGGCATGTGTATTTATGGCTGCCAATGGAATCCTGTTTATTGATGATGTGACTGCTAACAAAAGTAGCAGGATGAATTTGGAACTGTACAGAGTATGAATGAATGACCAGAATACCCAGCTTTCACAGAGTTGCTGTGTGGAGTGCTCAGAGGCGCTCCATCTAGTGACTCCATCATCACATGGGCAATGACAATGAGACCTGTGGGAGGACAATGGGAGGAAGGGCCTTCACTTCTGTACAAACCACAGTTTGTCCATAAAGAAGAGATGTTTAGTAAGGGTGGACTGAGAAAGCCTAGCAGAGCAGAGTCTGTGAGATCACCTCTGGCAGAACTTCGACAGAGGCTGAGGACATTGACTCCAAATGGACCATGTTCCTACACTGTTAAGGCTGCAGCATGGAGCTGTAGCTTCAAGGTGGTTGGTGCCTGTTCTGGTGGTAATCCCTGAACCAGATGGTGGACACAAGAGGAGAAGGGAGCCATTAAGGTGAAGAAGGAGTCCTATCGGGCTTGGTTAGCCCATCGGACAGCTGCAAGGTGCTTGTAATCCCAGGCAGTGAAACTGAGTTGATGTACCATAATGAATATACTATCACTGAAATGCACAGTTACTGCTTTTAGAAACTGTTGCAATTTTTTCAATTGCACAAACTTTACAAGAGTTAAGGTGGTTTCAAAACACGCTGCAAAATCCTACCACTGGTGACAGATTAGGGGTTAAAGGGTGAATTCCACTGACATGCCTTCTGTAGAGGAAGCAAAGACTGGAGACAAGAGGAATGACTTGCCCATCACTGGGTGTGAGGTCACTGAGGTAATTAAACAACTCCTTTGATTGGAGGGCCTGTGGGATGGATGAGATTCACCCTGAGTTCCTGAAGGCTCTGGATGTAGGGCTGTCTTGGTTGAAAAGCAACATTACATGGAGATCTTAGGGAGTGCTTCTGGATTGGAAGACTGGGGTTGTGGTTCCCATCTTCAAGAAGGGGGACCAGAGAGTGTGCTCCAACTATAGGGTGATCACACCCCTTAGCCTCCCTGGGAAAGTCTATTTCAGGGTGCTGTAAAGAAGAGTTAGTCCGTTAGTCGAACCTCTGACTCAGGAGGAACGATGCGATCCTGGTCACAGAAAGCTGGACCAGCTCTTTATTCTCTCAAAGATGGGATGCATGGGAGTTTGCCCATCCAGTCTATATGTTTGTTGTGGATTTGGAGAGGGCACTCAACCACCCTCCTGTGTGGGGTGCTGCAGGCATATGGGAAGTCTGGTCCACTGTTATGACCTGTTCAGTCCCTGTACAACTGCAAGGAGAGCTTTGTCCTTAGTTTAGTTTATTATTATTATCATATATACAAACATCAGTACCTGCAATAAAATTCTTAGGCCCAGGCCCCTCAATATTTCGCATATAAGACCAAAGCAATTTTGCTAATAATTAGATTAACTGGCTACAGTCAGATATTTAATTTTTATACCCATGGACATTATTTACCTAGTTGAATTTTAATCAGTCATTGCTAGTTTATGTCTTATGTGTTCATGATCACGTCATAATAGTATGCCTTTCTTCAATTCCAAACATTTAACTATTTAACACTGTAGATCACTATTAGAGAACATACAAAGGTTATGTGCATTTCACTGTTTTAGGTACTATGAGTTACAGTACCTTCAAAACATTGTGAAAGTAAATGAAAAAATATTACTTGCAATATTTGAATATGCTTTAAAAATGTAGCTGGATAGATAGTCTAGGAAAAGCAACCATCATTCCGTCCATTTTTGCCTAAATTCAGGGGTCAAAATGTATTTTAGTCATTTCTTTTTTCAATAAAGAACTAAGTTTTAAAACTTACCAAGTAGCATATCATGAAATAACAAATTCAACCAGTAATTTTAAGCATAATTGCAGCACGGTGGCGCAGTGGTTAGCACTGCTGCCTCACAGTTAGAATACCATCTGGAAGGCCTGGGTTCGATTCCACCTTGGCCCAGGCCTCTCCCTCTCTCTGTGTGGAGTTTGCATGTTCTCCCCGTGCTTGCGTGGGTTTCCTCCGGGTACTCCGGTTTCCTCCCACATTCCAAAGACATGCACTTACTGGGGTTAGGTTAATTGGCTACACTAAATTGCCCATAGGTGTGAATGTGAGTGTGAAAGGTTGTTCGTCTCTCTGTGTTGGCCCTGTGACAGGCTGGCGACCTGTTCAGGGTGTACCCTGCCTCTCGCCCTATGACAGCTGGGATAGGCTCCAGCCCCCCCGCGACCCTGACCAGGATAAGCGGAAGCGAATGGATGGATGGATATATTTATTTCAGAGGTTTTTTGGCTATGGACCTGTATCATCAGGAAAAACAGTAACACAAAATATGGCTGGCGAATAACTTATTTATCCAGAGCTTAACAGATATTTAAAGATGATAAAATAAAATGTCCACACCTATAATCAGTTTGTTTTAAAACAAATGTATAATGCTTTCTGTTCTCAGTATCTTAGTATAGCTTGTTAAAATGCTAACATTATCTATAGATGTACTACAAGAAAGGCAGTTTATCACCACAGTCACTAAATTTCACCCTGAGGGGATGAACTGAGACACATTTATCTCAAACAGAAATGTTAACCTCACAGTGACAGTAGAGAAGAAGTCAGGGAAATGGAAAAGTTATTAGGACTTAACAATCTCTGAACCATGAATGCGAATATTGTTCAGAACTGTTTGCAGCTGATGCAAATGATTTTTCTGATTCTTTCAGAGTAAAAAGCATCTTGAGGTTTGTTGTAATTTGGCGCTATATAAATAAAACTGAAATTAATTGAAATAAGAATAATTTATTATCCTAAAAAATCTGTACAATAAGGGTGAATTGATAATCCATCATGCATTTGCTCTTCAGATGATTTCAAGTCTGTGTTCCAGAGAAGTAATTCCATTGCCAAACTGATTTTCAGAACTGCTGACAGTGTCTACTGACCACAATGTAACTGCCAGACTGTGTAACCTCTTTGAAGATCTTCTGTTTCACTTCAACAAGCAGCTTAATTAGAGGCTGCAGAGCAGGAAGCTGACACTAAATATTATTGTTGGTTAAGTACATTGAAAACTTTGTTTCTGCAGTTCAGTATAAAAATAAAATCCGTTTTTAAATTTGTCAATCAATCCATTCTCTTTTGGTTTATGCAGTTCAAGATCTCAGGAGGAGTTTTATTTGTTTTGGGTTTTTTTAGCCATGGTATTGATGATTAACTCCTTTGTGGATCTGTTTCAACTGTTGCCAAAGTTGGCAGTTGGCCAACTCTGGCAACAGCTTCTGACAGTTCAGCTTCTGACAGTTTCAGAAGCTGAATTATATTAAATCTTGCACATGTTTTTTCATTGAGTCTTTGGACACACCACATTGGGTTAGAGGGTTTTTTTTTGTTTTTTTTATAAGCCCGTCAAGTCTGGCAGTTTTTGCAAACAGAAACATGATCCAAATGCATTATTGTATCAAAACATATTTGCTTTTACAGTTTTCACTAGGTCTACACGTGCTATCCACAGAGGATAGACAATGAGCATCACTGTACGCCTTAAGTTAGTGAAAGAACACTTTGACAAAATTTTTGGGGACTGATTAAACTACAGATGAGTAATAAGGGAAGAGCACTCTTACTAGACTTAGTGAAAAAGGCTACCAAGTACAACACTATTTAAAAAGAAAAATTGCATTGTTATTTTGAGCAACTTTGCTGTCTTTGGTTCAAGATTGACATCTTCAAGGCAGAAACTAAATTGCAAAGTTTGTTGCAGGATCTTGCCAGACAATGTGAGGGTGCTATCAAGTGAAGCTTGATAATTTTTTATATATATATATTGATGATAACAGACCTAAAGTGAATGTAAGAACTTTGAAATTAAAATTAAACGGATTTTGTGGAATTGTGTCAGTACAAATCATCAAAATGTATAAATGGGTTGCCTTTCACTGCAATTCTACTCAGTTGAGGACTCAAAGCACTTTGTTCTGCAAATTTCATTCACCCAGTCTCACACACATTCATATAGCACTGTTTATCCTAATCTCTAACATGCCTAACATGTTCTCCATTAATGGTATCAAATGTATATTATGAAGTCTTTTTGATATATTAATCAATATAAACTTTTGTTTGCAGAACATTGGTTTTTTTTGGCCATTTTAGCCCCATACTAAAGGTAAACAAAATGTCATAGAGCTGTACTTTAACACACACTCTTTATCACAAGCTAACATTGGAACTGTGTACCTGTTATTTGCATTAGATTAGTAGGACAAAAAGAGTGGCAAATCTGATAGTTTCTCCCTTCGTTTTTGAAAGATATCAATAAGGTACCATGTGTCTGCATAGGTTCTCAGTAATCCAGGTCATAGTAGTGTCTGGAGCTTGAAAAAAAAAAAAAAAAAAAAGCAAATGGATGTCTTCTTGAAGACGTTGCACCGCTCATCCAAAAGGCTTCTTCAGTTCTTCAGTTGGATGAGAAGTGCAACATCTTGAAGAAACTTCAAGAAGTCCAGTCACTATTTATTTTCAAGCTCCACTAAGGTACCCTGTGTTCTTTTGAAAGTATATTTGTTTCCACCGTGGGTACAAAGGTTGTTTGAACATTGCACACAGTAACAGATTGAACTACTGTCTCCAGCCTGTTTTCATCTGAACATTTGAGCGCAACACAGTGGATGCTTCTGATAATTGACTAACTGAAAGTGTCACATTTATCCAGCGATGAAATCTGCAACTCAGCTGGGCAGGGTAGTCTTTGATCTGTTCTGCAGCTATGGTGAGCTTGTCACTTGCTGCAGTCAAAGACAAAGGAGTTGGAGTCCATTTGGATGGGAGTTTCCTATGTACTTTTTATCTGACACCTACAAACTCACTCCAGTGGATGCATCAGTGGCGACTTGGGGCCAACATTTCATATGTGGGCTGTGGCTCAGGCTTAAACAGCTTTTCTAACTTTACAAAATAAAATATATAGACAATAAATGCATCCAAGAATATGAAATTACTGAGCTGTTGGTATTTATTAGTGAAAGAATAGGTGACAGCAGGCCTAAGACCTATGAAAAAACTGCCATTCAGCTGCTGCATTCTGCTGTCATTTAGTTATGCCACGTTCTTCATTTATACACACATTGCATGTGGAGCTGGCAACTGACAGCTGAAGTGAAATAATATTTAATTGAATTATTACAACATGCTTATGTATGTATAAGTACAAAAAAAGTTTCCACACATGAGTTAAACTGAACTAATATTATTCTAGCTTCTTCCTTCTACCTTCCAGTTAATAATATAGCAAAAAGCAAAACTGTCTAATGTGGATACAGAAAAACTTGTTCACATTTATTTTCAGCAGGTTAGACTACTGTAACAATGTGTTTATGGATCTAAAAAAAATAGACAGCTGCAGCTCAATTGAAGTTAAAAAAGAAATGATGGAATCCATTTATAAATCAAAATATATTTTAAACTTTTGACTCGAAGCATCCAACTTTGGTAGATATAACAGCTGAACACACTTGTGGCATTCTTTCTACAATGGAAACCAAATATTCTTCAGAAAGTTCTTCCCAACTCTGTTGTAGAAGTTCCCATAAATGTGTGGCACCTCCTCCTGTTCTTTGTTGGGTTCTACCTCATGTTGTATGGATTTCTGGCAGAGAGCTTCTTTTGTTACTTCTGGCTGATGCCCTTCCAAGCCATGTTTGTGTTTATACTTTGTTTCGGCATTCTCCAGTAATAAAAAGCTGTTTTGAGTCACACACTGTTTATCGAGTCCTGCATCAGGGTCCTATTTCTGCCTGCCATACAGCAGTATCCTGACACACTCTGTTCATCCCAGTATGGAGACTGTGCAAGCAACTCCATGTTTTTTCCAGTAACAGTTTGCGGTGAAGTGATGCAGGAGAATGTTCTGTTTTGCTGGTGCTGGACCTTACTTCTGCTTTTGATACTTTTTTTTTTTTTTCATTTTTGGCCACAGCGGCTTTTCTCGGCAGTGGAGAGAGACAGGAAATGGGGGGAAAAGATACAGGGGAAGACATGCAGGCAAATGGGTGACGGGCCGGGACTCGAATCCATGCTGCCCGCACCGCAACATATGTATGGGGTCGCCGGCTTCACCACTAAGCCACCCAGGTGCCCCTGCTTTTGATACTGTTGACCATCAAATTTTGCTTGATAGGCCAAGACAGTGCATGGGTGTATCTGGGTCTGCTTTAGAGTGGTTCACTTCATATCTATCGAAACAGTGCCTTTCTGTTATTGTTATTGTTATTGTTGTTATTCATGCATTTATATCATCACATTTGAATCATTGTAACCCATTGTTTACTTGTCTCAGCAAAAACTCCTGGAGCATATCCAGGTTGTTCAGAATGCCGCTGCGAGCCTTCTGACAAAGTCTTCCAAGTACTCTCAGGTCACGCTGTTGCTGATCCAGCTGCACTGGCTCCCTATTAATTCAGAGTCCAGTTTAAGATTCTGGCTCTGACTTTTAGAGCTCTTCATGGACAAGCACCAGTTTACATCATTGAACTCTTACATTCATACACCGCTATGAGGTCTCTGAGGTCATGTGATCAGGGCCTACTGGTTTTACATCACACAATACTGAAAACTAAAGAAGACAGAGCTTTTGCAACAGTGGCTCCCCAACAGCTAAAAATGCACCTTTTTAGACTTGTTTGGCTAGTTGTTTTTTTCCCTTGTTTTGCTCTGTTGTTATGTTGTGGATCACTTTGTGATATTGTCTTGAGAGGTGCTATATAAATAAAATTTTACTTACTTATTCCATGTTTTTAATCTACCATCTTGTTCTTTTTCCTAAGTTAGTCCTGGCATTGCTGGGAACCCGGTTTTGGGTTATTATTTTGCTGTATGGATGAAACCCTCACAACTAGGCACAAGCCAGCAGGTACTGCATGGCACTGCAGAATGCTGCGGTAGCTTTTTTGGTTCGGGGTAACTCTCACTCAAAGAATGGAGAGGTTTGTTATTTTATCATAGGTACACTTCAACTGTGAGAGACAGAATCTAAAAAAAAAATCCAGAAAATCAAATTGTGTGATTAATAAATAATTAATTTGCATTTTATTGCATAAAATAAGTATTTGATCACCTTTCCAACCGCAAGAATTCTGGCTCTCACAGATCTATTAGTTTTTCTTTAAGAAGCCCTCCTATTCTGCATTAATTACCTGTATTAATTGCACTTGTTCAAACATGTTACCTGTATAAAAAGACCACCTGTCCACACACTCAATCAATCACACTCCAACAAAGAACTGTCTAAGGACTCCAGGGACAAAATTGTAGACCTGCACAAGGCTGGGATGGGCTCCAGGACAATAGGCAAGCAGCTTGGTGAGAAGACAACTGTTGGCACAATTATGGAAGAACCACAAGATGACTGTCAATCTTCTCAGTCTGGGGCTCCATGCAAGATCTCACCTCGTGGGGTAAAGATGATTCTGAGAAGGTCAGGAATCAGCCCAAAACTACACGGGGGGGATCTGTCAATGACCTGAAGAGAGCTGGGACCGCAGTCTCAAAGATCACCATTAGTAACACATGGATTAAAATCCTGCTCAGGCCAGCAAATGTCCAGGCCCATTTGAAGTTCACCAGTGACCATCTGGATGATCCAGAGGAGGCATGGAAGAAGGTCATGTGGTCAGATGAGACCAATATAAAACTTTTTGGTATCAATTCCACTCGCTGTGTTTGGACGAAGAAGAAGGATGAGTACAACCCCAAGAACACCGTCCCAACTGTGAAGCATGGGGGTGGAAATATCATACTTTGGGGTGTTTTTCTGCAAAGGGACAGGATGACTGCACTGTATTGAAGGGAGGATGGATGGGGTCACATATCGTGATATTTTGGCCAACAACCTCCTTCCCTCAGTAAAAGCATTGAATATGGGTCGTGGCTGGGTCTTCCAGCATGTCAGTGACCTGAACGCACAGCCAGTGCAACTAAGGAGTGGCTCAGTAAGAAGCATTTCAGTGTCCTGGAGGGGTCCAGCCAGTCTCCAGACCTGAACCCAATAAAAAAATCTTTGGAGGGAGCTGAAACCCAATGTTTCCCAGTGACAGCCCTGAAACCTAAAAGACCTGGAGAAGATCTGTATGAGGAGTGGGCCAAAGCCCTGCTGCAGTGTGTGCAAACTTGGTCAAGAACTACAGGAAACGTCCTGACCTCTGTATCTGCAAACAAAGGTTTCTGTGCCAAACATTGAGTTCTGTTTTCTATTGTATCAAATGCTTATTTCATGCAATAAAATGCAAATTGATTATGTAATAATCATACATTGTGATTTTTAATTTTTTTTTTCTAGATTCTGGCTCTCACAGTTGAAGTGTACCTACAATAAAAATTATAGACCTCTCCATTTTTTTTTTGAGTATCAAATACTTATTTTCCCTACTGTACACTGCTGAAAATAAATAAATAAAAGGAACCCTTTGAAAATACCTCAGATCTCAATGGTAAAAAAAAATTTTTGATTAAATATCTATAATGATACAGACAGGGTAATTCAATTCAATTTTATTTATATAGCGCCAAATCACAACAACTGTTGTCTCAAGGTCCTCAGATTTTTGATGAAAATGAAAATCATTAACCTACAGAGGAGTGACTTCAAACACACCCAAAAATCAAAGTGAAAAAAGGTGAGGCACACTAGTCCGCTTAGAGGCAGTAAGCTGAGGCTTAAGCAATTGTATTATTATTAATAATAATATTACTGTTATTATTATATCTGGCAGATGCCTCTATGCCACACAGATATACTGTTTTATAGAAGGAAGCTACATTAAAAAGTACCTCAGAGTACAAAAGTTTCTATGCAAAAAACATATTTTTAAAGTTAAAGCCTATCAGAAGAAAAACAGTTTGAAAACGAGCTGAAAACCTTCAGTGTCAAACTATAGTGCCAGACCCTAATCGCAAAGGGATTATATTATTATTTGCATACCTACCTAGCTCTATGGTTCACCTATACCGATCAGGGATGCTGCACTGTGATAGAGTGGCAGGTGTGACATAAATTACATCATCTTCAGTTGCCCCAAATGCCCAGAAACCTGCAAGCTGCCTTCAAGCTCTGGAGGTGAGTGATCACTGCAGCCTTAGGAAGACCTGTTTGGGTTTGGGGGGGTGGGGGGGAGAAACTGCATTACATTACACTGCATGGTTGAATTAACATTTGGGATACTAGATTTACAAAATGGCAAAATGTTTTGTTTTGTTATTGTTTCTTTATTTTTAGCCTACTTCAGGATTTGGCTTGATAAAGCCAAGGTTCTGTTGTTCAAAAACCTAGTAGAAACTTATTCCACCAGTGTGATTCCAGAAATTGCATGTTGATATAAAATACTACATTAATGAAAAACAATCCTCCCCAAAAATTAGAGATTAAATTTATTTAAAAGGGAAAAAAATAAATAAATCATAAGAAAAGGAAACCTAAATGTTGTTGCTGTCTGTAGAATCTTCAAGATCTTGAAAAGGTGCATTTAGGAATTAGTGGTCATCTGAGGAACAATTAAGCCCAAATTCTGCATAAATGAATTGAAGACTTTTTAGGGATATGTGGACACCTGGGCCAGTAATGAAAGAGGAGGATATACTGTGGATGTAGTCATGCCAGTCACCAACCGTTCAGTGACTAAACAATCAGATCTGGTTTTCCCCCACTCCTTGATGCTTGTTTTAAAAGCCCTCACTCTCTTTTAAAGCCATTGTTCACATGATATGGATGTGCATGTGATGGAGATGATGGAAACAGTAGATTAGCTGGAGTACCTACTGTTTTGACTGTCTGTTGACATCCACTGAATATATAAGCTTTTTGTGCCTTTCTGCAAAGCCCTGATCTTACAGTTGACCCAGCACGATTAAAAAAAAAAATTATAAAAAAATCTAGTCCCCAATGTATGTATGAAACATACCGTGTTGAGCAAATTTCTGTGTTAAATCGATTATCAGTCTGACCAACCTGACCACAGTTTTTAAACCCATTTACCCTAAAAGATGGAACTAAAATTAACTTATCCATTTAGTAGTTTAGTAAGGGAGGGATACTTGCATTACCAAATTTATTGAAATAGGACCACATCAAGTTTTCAGCAGCATAAATGAGTGTTCTACAGAACACTGAGAAAAGGCAAAATACATTTATTCTTGATGTGTTGGAGTTTTGCTTGTTCGCACAAACTATAGTTTGCTCTCCATCTCTATCTTAATTCTAACAAAGAAATTATTTTCTCAGAAATGTTTTATTCTTAAAATCTGCAAATTACAGAGAATGTTCCTAATACTCTGTCATGATAGAGCTGTGTTTTGCTAGAAAACTTGTGAATTCTTTGGAATTAACATTTGTTCATTGGTTCCTCATGAATGTAGTCTCATCTTCTAATACAGTTGTAAACAAACACAATATGACTAGACTACACTGTACTTTTCACGTCTTTATTGAGCAGACTGAGTAACTGCTGAGTAAAATGCTGGGAAAAGTAAATGAATTCTTGAATTTAGTAACTGGTAGAACACACCGTAGTGGCAACAACACCTTCTGATGTTTCCAGCAATGAGGAGAGAACTAAGATCATTTGTCCTTCAAGTAGCATGTTTCAAACACAAACAGCTATTCATTCTTCAGCATCTCAGTTGTGTTAAGATCAGGACTCTGACTCAGCCATTCCAAAACCTGAATTTTCTCAATATTTTGTTGTTGATTTATTGGTGTAAATCTTTCAGTAATTGTCTTCATAAGCCAATCTAAATGTCAATACATGGATGTCCCAGAATTGTTATGTTCCCTCCACCATGCCTCACAGATGGGATGAGACTGTGAGTGGTGTGTGGTACTTTTTTCACTCCAAACATTTCAGTGGATTCACTAACTTGTTTTGCAACTTAAGACTATGCAAATCGCAAATCACAAATACACTTTTCACTTTTAGGCCACCCCCACTGTATAAACTGCTTGCATAGCTATATAACAAGAGTACTGTGGCTATCTGGAAGAGTAGCATTACATATTATAGACATGTAATGCATAATATTCATATCATCCACTATTCAAGGGGAGCTTTATTAAAAAAAATGTACTATTGGTACAATTGTTCTAACATAAACATAAGCACCAAAATATGTCTGTAAAATCACAGACTCACCGGTTGTTCCTGAGGTAAAGATGTAGAGTGTAGGTGTTTTGAGCGATGTGGTAGCACGCAGTGCTGCTGGTACAGGCTGGTCAGACGCTGCGTCGACCTTGTCCAGCAGTGAGTACACCTCCCTGTGCTCGCTCTTGCTCTTCATGGCCCACACCTGGATGTTGT